>NC_134896.1:5434930-5449930 GCF_041734735.1 Babylonia areolata | reverse complement strand
CAGAAGATCAAATACGCACGTTAAAGATCCTGTAATCCATGTCAGCGTTCGGTGGGTTATGGAAACGAGAATATACCCTGCATGCACACCCGTGAAAACGGAGTATGGCTGCCTACATGGCGGGGTAAATAAATAAAAACGGTCATACACGTAAAATGTTACATGTCTGTCTGAGTGTGTATGCGTGTGCGTCTAAAATCTGATTGAATGACACAGGAAACGAATGATGAGCGCCCAGTGGCAGCCGCCAGTCGGCTCTACCCAGGTAGGCAGCCTGTGGTGCAAATGTCCCCGTGTATGTAAAGCGCTTAGAGCTTGGTCTCTGATCGAGGATAGGCGCTATATAAGTGTCCACATCAATCAATCAATCAATTCGGATGAGACGATAAACCGAGGTCCCGTGTGCAGCACGCGCTTGGCGCACTGAAAAAGAATACAAACCCATGGCAAATTAAGCGTTGTCTTCTGGCAACATTCTGCAGAATAGTGAGAATACTCTGATCAGTTTCAGGTTCAGGTTCAGTTTCAGTAGCTCACGGAGGCGTCACTGCGTTCGGACAAATCCATATACGCTACACCACATCTGCAACTGAAGCATGCCTGACCAGCAGCGTAACCCAACGCGCTTTGTCAGGCCTTGCGAAAAAATAAATAAAATAAAAATAAAATAAATAAATAAATAATAATAATATAATTTAAAAAATAAATAATAATAATAATAATGAAATAAAATAAATAAATAGATAGATAAATAAATAAATAAAGGACAACAATGATGATAAATAAGCAAATAAATGTAAAAAAAAAAAAAAAAAAAAAAATCAGTACACAACTAATCATGTGTGCATGTGCTCAAGGCCTGACGAAGCCCGTTGGGATCTCTGTTGGTGGTCAGACCTGTGGTGTGGTGTATATACTGATTTATCCGGACGCTGTGGTGCTTCAATGAGAAATTGAAACTGCTTTGGGAAGGTTGGAGAGGTGGGGAGGGATGTGTGTGTGTGTGTGTGTGTGTGTTGTGTGTGTGTGTGTGTGTGTGTGTGTGTGTGTGTGTGTGTGTGTGTGTGTGTTGTGTGTGTGTGTGTTGTGTGTGTGTGTGTGTGTGTGTGTGTGTTGTGTGTGTGTGTGTGTGTGCGCGCGATAATGCATTTGTGTATGCACACCCATCCATCCATCCATCCACCCACCCCACCCCAGCACACACACACACACACACACACACACACACACACGTTCACATGCAAACAGACACATGCACACACTTACGCTAACCTCTGTCCATCGTCACACACACACACACACACACACACAAAATCCGTCACCTCTTAACATGCCCCATTCCCAATCGCCCCATACCACACACACACACACACACACATCGACATGACATCAGCCAATATTCTGGGACAGAAACACAGAGAGAGAGGGGGGGGAGGGGGCAAAAACAGGGAGACAGAGACGGACAGAGAGACAGAGACAGGCAGAGAAAGACACAGACATGGAATGGGGCTTGGTGTAGGGAGGGGGGGGGGGGTGTCAAATCCGACATCTCACACTGGCTTTAAAAGTTGAGAATGCTGAGCGACTGGAAACGACAGGGTTTGGACACAGATTCCCATTGATTCAAGCGGAAAGTTGGCGTGTTTTTTTTTTTCTTCGCCGTGTTTGGTTATCTGTGCGCGAGCGCGCGCGAACAGCCTTGATCTGTGACAGCAATGCAGAAACACTCCTGCAAAGAATACTTAAAAATTTTTTTTTTTTAAGTAAAAAAAAATCTCAGCTTAAAGATATCAAAGGGCTTAATATTTGCATTCAAAAAGTATCGTTGACTTTTTTGACAAAAATGATTGTTGCAATTTAGATTTGTCTATTGCAGTCTATCTATCTGCCTGTGTGTCTGAGTGCGTATGCGTGTGTGTGTGTGCGCGCGCGCATGTGTGTGTGTGTGAGTGTGAGTGTGTGTGTGTGTGTGTGTCTGTGTGGCCAGAGGCCTAGTGCACAGCGCCAGCCCAGCATCTCTGCCCCATAACAATGCCAATCGGGGGGAACATGCAATTAAAAATCATAATTTTTTTTTTTAATCGAGAATCTGCTCCCTATTTCAGACAATACATCTTGAGACATAATTGCATTCAATCAACTGCAAAATCTATTCTAGGATTTTGATGAAGAAGGGAGGGGAGGAAGAGGAGGAAGAGGAGAAGAAAAAGAAGACAGACAGACAGACAGACAGACAGTATAAGAACAACAACAACAATAATAATAATAATGGTAGTTATATAGCGCTGAATCTTGTGCAGAGACAAATCAAAGCGCTTTCGCACCAGTCCAGTCATTCACACGCAGGCATAGTTAACTCTTAACAAGAACAACAACAAGAACTAGAACGTGAACAAGGAGAAACTAAGAAATGCAAACCTGTCAATAAAGGCAGCTTTACAGAAAAGACGGAATAAAAAAAACAAACAAAAAACAAAAAAAAACAACCTAAAAAAAACCGACGAATAAACTGGTTGGAAAGATGAATGGATGTCCATGTGGAAGTCTGCCACTGAATACAAACAGGCATTGGGAGATAAATACACGGGGGAAAAAGGAGAAAAACAAAAACCAAACAAAAAACCCATCTTACAGAAACTCAAAGTGAAAAGAAGCCATTATCGATGACACGCACCTACATACACAAGAAACAGATAAGACCAAATTCAATTTTGGAAGAAGCTGAAAAAAAAGCAGAAAGAGAGAGAGAGAGAGATGTGCAGACAGATAAAAAGTAACTTAGTGGACACCGTGAAAACACACAAACACACACACATACATACACACTATATACTTTAAAAAAAAACCAACGATAAGACAAGTCAATTACAACGAAGACCGACAAAAGAGAAAGCTCCAGTCGAAGTGAACTTGCACAAAAAGGACGGCTGCTTTTAAAGCTGAGCACTTTATGCACGTGCGGAGACAATGACGTCATAAATACAACACGGGGGGAAATTGGGAGGTGGGGGGAGAGAGAGAGAGACTGTCGCAGGGGACTTAACTCCGGGTTTGCCTAGAGTGTCATCCCCTGTGCCTCATTCGCTCCAAAGATCATCGCCCCCCCCCCCCCCCCCCCCGTCCCAGTCTTTAAAGAGGAGTCGCCTTGATCGGTTTTCTGAACGAACTCAGCCCCTGTACAAAGGCTGTTTTATGGTCACCGGGATGCCCGCACAGGATAGCTTTGTCCAGGGTGACGTCATTCCCCCCTCACCCACACCCCATGTCCCCCCCCCCCTGTACCGCCCTCCCTCCCCCCTGCCTACCCCTCTCATGGTGTTACAAGAGTTACGACTCCCTGTTAATCTTTCAAAGCGTTGTGGCAATCGGGGGGTGGGGGTGGGGGGATGGGGGGGGGGGAAACTGGTGATGTTGGTTTTGGGGACTTTATTGCTCGCTTCTTGGTGGACTTTCTCTTCATCACCCCTCCCCCTCCCCCCCCCCCCTCACTCTCTCTCTGTGCTTTTCGTGTGTGTGTGTGTGTGTGTGTGTGTGTGGACCAATGATAAATTGCAAACAAACAAACAAACAAAACGTTTGAGTGTGTAGGTCAGTGTAACCATTTATGAGCTACATATTCTCAACGATGACTGAGTAAAAAACAACAACATACGACTATGAATCGGACTATACGCAAGAACAAGGACTGTCAGTTATGTCCGCGATTAGTTTCAGGACTTGTAATAACCGGAAAACTCATCATCACCTTTCCGGTGAACACGGAAGCGAAAGTTTTGACACAGCTCTTTCGTGTGGACAACAACTTTTTATTTATTCCTTTTTTTAACGGAATGATAACTGAAGAGGAGGGGGGGGGGGGGGGGGGGGGGGGGGGGGGGGCAGGGGGGGATGATGGAAAAGTTGCCTGCCGTTTTAGACCCAGACTTTTTTTTCCCAAATATATTCCAAGCCGGACGAAAATGGAAGCAGGCTTTTGTTAAGAAAAGACGGCAATACGGTCTTTCCTGTCTTTTTCTTCGCAGGGTTTGATTGTTGCCCATCTACTTCAGACAAAGTTCAAACATGATGCTGAGTTATGCAGCAAGCACAGCCAGAGAATACCTACATTTCAGGCGACCTGAAAACAAAGCGCCTTTCAGATATGAAGGGAAGGGGGAGGGGAAGGGGGAGGGGAAGGAGTGGGGGGGGGGGGGAGAGGGAGGGGGACTACACAGTGTGGAAAACTGCGACAGAAATGACAGTCTATTCTGTTGCTTGCTTGCTTGTTGTCTTTTTGTTTTTATATACATTTAAAAAAAAATTCCTTGCCTAAACTTTCTTTTCTACCATCTCTCTTCTGCCTTCCCCCCATCCCCTGACCTTTGACATTCCCCAAAACGGTGTTTACAACATGACATGGAGTATAGTAACACAACACGACACAACACAACACAGTAAAGTCACGTCCAGTTCACTACAATACAACAATACAGCGTAGTACAGTACATTATAGTTCAATACAATACAGCGTAGTACAGTATAGTACAATACAATACAGCGTAGTACAGTATAGCACAATACAATACGGCGTAGCACAGTACATTATAGTTCAATACAATACAGCGTAGTACAGTATAGTACAATACAATACGGCGTAGTACAGTATAGTACAATACAATACAGCGTAGTACAGTATAGCACAATACAATACGGCGTAGTACAGTATAGTACAATACAATACAGCGTAGTACAGTATAGCACAATACAATACGGCGTAGCACAGAACATTACAGTACAATACAATGTTGGCGTAGTACGTTTTAGTTCAATCCAATACAGCGCAGTACAATACATCATAGTCTCAAGACCATGATGCCTCAAGACCATGATGTCTCAGGACCATGATGTAGTAAGACCATGATGTCTCATCAAGACCATGATGTCTGATGTCTCAAGACTATGATGTAGCAAGACCATGATGTAGCAAGACCATGATGTCTCATCAAGACCATGATGTTTCAAGACCACGATGTCTCAAGACCATGATGTATCAAGACCATGACCATGATGTCTCAAGACCATGATGTAGCAAGACCATGACCATGATGTCTCAAGACCATGATGTCCCAAGACCATGACCATGATGTCTCAAGACCATGATGTCCCAAGACCATGACCATGATGTCTCAAGACCATGATGTCCCAAGACCATGACCATGATGTCTCAAGACCATGATGTCCCAAGACCATGATGTCCCAAGACCATGACCATGATGTCTCAAGACCATGATGTCCCAAGACCATGATGTATCAAGACCATGACCATGATGTATCAAGACTATGACCATGATGTATCAAGACCACGATGTCTCAAGACCATGATGTCTCATCAAGACCATGATGTCTCAAGACCATGATGTCTCATCAAGACCATGATGTCTCAAGACCATGATGCAGCAAGACCATGATGTCCCAATACCATGATCAGCGCGCTGACTTTAGCCGGTGAGGCACCTATTCTTTCTTCTTCTTCTTTTTCTCCCTTTTCTTCTTCTTCTTCTTTTTTGTCTTTCCAGCAGATGTAATGTAAACATATGGAACAGGCCGTGCACTTTGAGACCTCGGAACGCGGCCTCGAACCCTGACCACTGGTGACAGCTGAAGTCTGACACTTGATGGATTCCGCCCTTTAACCCTTTTTTACACTGAGGCATGTATCTGAAGAAAAAGGCTTTAAAAAAAAATGTATTCTGAAAAGTCTTCCTCACTTCTTTACCTCGGCGTTTGATTGACGCATCATTGAACCACCCATGTCGATTCTGGCCGCCATTACGAAAAAATCACGAAAGCGTATTGACTGTCGGTTGTCGAAATGCTGTGCTCTTCTTTGTGTGTGTGTGTGTGTGTGTGTGTGTGTGTGTGTGTGTGTGTGTGTGTGTGTGTGTGTGTGTGTTTCCGACTCTCTCTCTCTCTCTCTCTTTCTCCCCTTCTCTCTTTAATCTCGTTTAATGACACGGACAAGAAGATAATAAACTGTCTATTCTGAGCATGACTTTCAAGAGGCTACAAAACCAGTTTCTATAGGGATCAGAGACAGGCCTTAATTGAAAGATTAAAAATCAATCACCGTGCCATCACATGGCAGACAGCCATTTTCTGGTCATTATCATGCAACGTTTCAGCCTCCTCGGCGCTCGACAGCTGGTACGTACGGCCAGATTGTTTGACTGAAACTCTCTCTCTCTCTCTCTGTTTAGTGTAGTGTAGTGTAGTGTAGTGTAGTGTAGTGTAGTGTAGTGTAGTGTAGTGTAGTGTAGAGTAGAGCAGTGTAGTGTAGTGCATTGTAAAGCTGAGTAGAGTAGAACAGTGTAGTGTAGTGTAAAGTAGAGTAGAGCAGTGTAGTGTAGTGTAGTGTAGTGTAAAGTAGAGTAGAGAAGAGCAGTGTAGTGTAGGGTAGAGTAGAGTAGAGCAGTGTAGTGTAGGGTAGAGCAGTGTAGAGTAGAGTAGAGTAGAGTAGAGCAGAGTAGAGCAGTGTAGTGTAGTGTAGAGTAGAGTAGAGTACAGTAGAGTAGAGCAGAGCAGTGTAGTGTAGTGTAAAGTAGAGTAGAGCAGTGTAGTGTGGAGTAGAGCAATGTAGTGTTGAGTAGAGTAGTGTAGAGTAGAGTAGTGTAGAGCAGTGTAGTGTAATGTAAAGTATAGTATAGTAGTGTAGCGTAGTGGAAAGTAGAGTAGCGTAGAGTAGATCAGTGTAGTGTAATGTAAAGTAGAGTAGTGTAGTGCAGAGTAGAGTAGTGTAGAGCAGTGTAGTGTAGTGTAAAGTAGAGCAAAGTAGAGTAGTGTAGAGCAGTGTAGTGTAATGTAGAGTAGTGTAGTTCAGAGCAGTGTAGTGTGGTGTAGTATAGAGTAGAGTAGAGCAGTGTAGTGTAGAGCAGTGTAGTGTAGTGTAAAGTAGAGTAGTGCAGTGTAGTGTAGTGTAGTGTAAAATCGAGTAGAGTAGTGTAGAGCAGAATAGTGTAGTGCAAAGTAGAGTCGAGTAGAACAGTGTAGTGTAAAGTTGAGTAGAGTAGAGCAGAGTAGAGCAGAGCAGTGTAGTGAAGAGCAGTGTAGTGTAGTGGAAAGTAGAGTAGAGTAGTGTAGAGCAGTGTAGTGTAGTGTAAAGTAGAGTATTGCAGTGTAGAGTAGAACAGTGTACTGTAGTGTAAAGTAGAGCAGAGTAGAGTAGAGCAGTGTAGTGTAGTGTAGAGCAGTTTAGTGTAGTGTAAAGTAGAGTAGAGTAGAACAGAGCAGTGTAGTGTAGTGTAAAGTAGAGTAGAGTAGAACAGAGCAGTGTAGTGTAGTGTAGTGTTGTGTAGTGTAGAGTAAAGCAGTGTAGTGTAATGTAGTGTAGTGTAGTGTAGCGCAGCGCAGTGTGTGTGTGTGTGTGTGTGTGTGTGTGTGTGTGTGTGTGCGCGCGCGCGCGTACGTTCGTGCGCGCGCGCCCGTGCGCGTTTTGCCGTATCTACAGAAGACAATACGCGATTAATTGGGTTTTTTTTTAAGCAGGAAATAGTGAAAGAAAAGAAAGAAAGAATAAAGAAAAGAAAGAAAGGAAGGAAGAAAGAAAGAAAGAAAGAACACACAAAGGAGAATAGCTGGAAAAGAACATTTTGAGGTCAGACCACAGTCGGCTGTGCTCTTGAGATTTCACACCGTGGATAAGGGAGAGAAAGAAAGGAGAATGAATGAATGAATGAATGAATGAATGAATGAATATATCTACAACTGCTGTCCACTTGTGCTTTGCCACGATCCCCATTGAATGAATGTATGGAAGTTGTGAATGAATGAATGAATGAAGGAAGGAATGAAGGAAGGAAGGAATGAATGAATGAAGATACCTACGACTGGTATCCACTTGTGCTTTACCACGTTCCACATTGAATGAATGTATAGAATGAATGAATCACTGAATGAATGACTTTACCTTGAATGGTTCCCCACTAAATAAATATATCATAAATAGATGGATGAATGAATGAATGAATGAATGAATGAATGAATGAATAAGTATGTCTTCACTTGGTGTCCGCGTATGTTTTACCACGTTTCCCAAAATTCGTATTGAGCAATATCCTGATCACCTTAGCTTCGCAACAACTCATCTTATTCTTGGTTGTTTGTTTTTTTCAGTTTTCTTTTTTACTACTATTCTTTTGTTGTTGTTGTTTGCGTGCGTGTGTGTGTGTGTGTGTGTGTGTGTGTGCCGTGGAAGCTGCGATACGTAGGCTAGAAATGAGTGTGTGGAGGAGGGGGTTGGAGGAGGTGCAAGGTAATGTGTGTGTGTGTGTGTGTGTGTGTTGGAGCTCATGTACGTTTATATGTATTTGACTGTACTTTCATATCTGTGAAACTGCATGTTTGGTGCATTTCTGTTATGCATGTGTGGGTGTATGTGTGAATGTGTGTCGTCATATTTTACATTCATTCGCTTAATTATCACCATTGTTGTCTTATTTATTTATTTATTTATTTTTTATTATTATCATTTTATTAGTATTACTATTATTATTACTACTACCTTTTTCTATATTATAATTATTATTTATTTATTTATTTATTTATGTAAGCTTATCTCTTATTTATTCCCCCCCCCCCCCCTTTTTTTTTTTTTTTTTTTTTTTTCAAGGCCTGACTAAGCGCGTTGGGTTACGCTGCTGGTCAGGCATCTGCTTGGCAGATGTGGTGTAGCGTATATGGTTTGTCCGAGCGCAGTGACGCCTCCTTGAGCAACTGAAACTGAAACTGAAACTGTTGTTGTTGCTAAATAGTGCTGCGCTGGAAGTCTTGAAAAAAAAAAGTGACAAAGAAATCAGATCAGCATCTTCAATCCACCATGCTAATGAGAACAAGTTTTCGACGGCAATAAAGAAGGATAGCTAGTCTTGCGCAATTCGTCTCTCAGTTTTAGAACCGTCTGTCAACTCTTAAAAAGGTCACAAAGAAAGGTTGGGTTTTTTGTTTTTTTTAATGTTTTTAATTTAAATAACGAAAATGCAAGTCTTGAAAGTACGGAACACAAGGCAAGTTTGTGTTTGATCTTTGTAACAGCTGCCATGTCATGGTAAAGTGCCTTTCAACAGTGATGACTGTGACCTTTCCCTTATAAACTGTCTTCAAACTGAGAGCAATCATGAAAAAAAAAGAAAAGAAAAAAAAAAGTTATAACCAGTTTATCATTGTTTTCACGAACAGGCTCAACATTAAATAACATGTCTAGAATATATAAAAAAAAAAAAAACAAAAAAAAACCATGAAATAGATTGATATATTATCTCTCGATAAACAGTCCTTCAAACAAAACAAAAAAAAAGCAACCATTAAAGCATTAAAAAAAAAAAAAGCTAAGATAGACGTCAAACGCATTTGTTTTTGTTTTTTTTCCTTACGAACAACGCTGAACTTCCAGTAACTTGAGGATTGTAATATTCGGGGGAAAAACAGATTTCTCTTCTCTCTCTGAACTTCCTCCTTTGGTTAACTCTCTCCATACGAACGGCGAAAGAGACGACGTTAACAACGTTCCACCCCAATTACCATCATCAAAATATTGCAAGCGGAAGGCTCTTATACTGAAGAGGTGAATGTTGACAAAGAATACCACAATTCTGACGACGGAAGCTAAAGGTTGGGTCATTCAGACACCCATTGGACATCCGAGGGGTCTGTGTAGAGGAGAAGAGAGGACTGGCCGTACTGAGTGAGTTAAAACAAAAAAAAAAAAAACCGAAAAAAAAGTGTTTTTTTTCTTTTTTTTCTTTTTTTCAGAACAGGCACAAAAGCTTAAGCTTGTTGAGAACGGTGTGGGCGTACGTGTGGACACATATATATACAGACAGACAGACAGAGTCAGAGACAAGGACAGACAGACAGACAGACAGACAGACAGGAAGCGTACTTAACAAACGATAAACAGTTCTTACTACTTGAGCAAAGACTGAAAAGAAACTGGATTTTTTTTCTCTCTCTCTGAGTTGTTCCTTATCTCTGAAAATTATTGTCTTTCATTCCTTTGGAAAACATCGGGCAATGCTTTTCATATATCTATCTATCTATCTATCTCTCTCTCTCTCTCTCTCTCTCTATATATATATATATATATATATATATATATATACTTATTTTTTAAAAACAACAACAACCAAAAACCCGAACCAAATAACATTTTTGTTAACTGAACATTCAGAAAACAAACACACTGGTTATCAGTTTCAGTTAATTCAGTTGAACATTAATGTCTTTCATTCATTTGGAAAACATCGGGCAATGCTTTTCATATATATATATATATATATATATATATATATATATATATATATATATATATATATATATATATATATACTTATGTTTAAACAACAACAACAACAACAAAAACCCGAACCAAATAACATTTTTGTTAACTGAACATTCAGAAAACAAACACACAGGTTATCAGTTTCAGTTGAAATTCATTTCCGTCTAAATCTTTTCTTTTTTTTTTCAAACAAAGAGAACTGATCAAAAGCTTTAAAAAATGTTCAACATATTATTTCTAGCAATAATGAACAGTTCACGTAATCTGAGTTCTAAACACAAAGAAATGGAGCATTTTGTCTCTTCGAATTACTACGGGTTTTTGGGGTTTTTTTTTTTTCAGAAAAGCTAAAACTTTCCAAAGAACTTATCTTTAAATGGAAGACAGGTCACAAACAATTCTTGTAACTTGAATACTGATTATCTACATGCACGGGTTGTGTATCTCTCTTAATGTCTATCTTTCAGAGGATCAGCGAGAAACGAAAAGTGCACAGCTCATGTTTGCTGACAGCAAAAAACCAACATATTTTAAAATATATTCAAAAATATGTTTACAAAATGTTTGATCCTCTGAATTTCTTTCATTTAGTTCCAGGGGAAAGGCACCACAGGTTTTCACGGACATCAGGGCCACTTTCAGTGAGTGAGTTTCCTGTTCGCCGTGTCCAGGGCTCGGCATGGGAAGGCGGGGCCCAGTTCTCTCCTGCCTTCAGGTTCTGGTACTCTTTCATGATGATGACGATGATGATGATGATGATTGATGATGATGATAAGAAGAAGAAGAAGATGATGATGATGATAAGAAGATGATGATGATGAGCTGATGATGATGATGATATGATGATGATGATGAGATGATGATGATGATGATAAGAAGAAAAAGAAGAAGAAGATGATGATGATGATGATAAGAAGAAGAAAATGATGATGAGACGATGATGATGATGATGATGATGATGATGATGATGATGATAAGAAGAAGAAGAAGATGATGATGATGATAAGAAGAAGATGATGATGAGATGATGTTGATGATGATGATGATGATGATAAGAAGAAGAAGAAGAAGATGATGATGATGATGATGATGATGATGATGATGATAAGAAGAAGAAGAAGAAGAAGAAGAAGAAGAAGAAGATGATGATGATGATAAGAAGAAGATGATGATGAGATGATGTTGATGATGATGATGATGATAAGAAGATGAAGAAGATGATGATGAGATGATGATGATGATGACAACAAGAAGAAGAAGATGATGATGATAATGAAGATGAGATGATTATGATGATGATGATGATGATGATATGATGATGATGATGATGATGATAAGAAGAAGATGATGAGATGATGGTGATGATGATATGATGGTGATAAGAAGAAGATGATGATGAGATAATGATAATGATGAGATGGTGATGATGATCATCATCATCATCATGACAGAAGAAGAAGATGATGATGAGATGATGATGATGAAATGATGATGATGATGACGAGGAAGATGATGATGATGAGAAGAAGAAGAAGAAGAAGAAGAAGAAGAAGAAGAAGAAGAAGAAGAAGAGGAGGAGGAGGAGGAGGAGGAGGAGGAGGAGGAGGAGGAGAGACAGACGGAATGACAGCGACAGACGGACAAAACAACAAGCAAGCATTAACCTTGCACAACACTGGATGTCCATAACTTCAAACTTGTCCTAGTTTTGTTGTTATTATTTTTTCTCCCTTTTTTTTCCGTGAAATTGGTGTCTATTAACAAAACCTTTTTTAAAATTATATGTATATATTATAACATATATATTATAATATACATATATATATATATAAACGAGCAGAGAGAGAGAGAAAAAAAGCCCACAAAAAGACAAAAACAGCAAATAAAACAAACTAGTGATATAAAAGAAAACTTTGAAACTAGCAAAACGTGGATGGGGGAGGGGGGTGGGGGCGGGGAAGGGCGGGGGGGGATGGGAGGGGACTAGGGCCAGAGCGCAAAAGGCCGCCTTGCTTTTGATGTTGTTTTAAAACTGTGCACGGCGGGGCCCTTTTCTCTGCGGGGCTGACCACTGGCTTTCAACCTGGCGGCTGGCTGGCACTGTACCCCTCTTCCCTGCCGCCAATCGTCCGCCAGCGTCAGCAGTGCAGACATATACATGTGTGTCATTTAATCAAGCGTCGTAATCGTCGTCGTCGTCGTTTCTGTTGCCGTTGTTGTTTTCTTTATTTTATTTCATTTTATTTCATTTTCCAGTCGTGTGTGCGTGTGTGTCAGTATCGGGGACAGGGGGAGGGAATCATGGGGGCGGGGGGCTAGGGGGGGGAGGGGGATGGAGGGAGAGAGTGGAGTGGGGGGATGGGGGGAGAGAGGGGAGGGGGGATGGGGGAGAGAGGGGAGGGGAGATGGAGGGAGAGAGGGGAGGAGATGGAGGGAGAGAGGGGAGGGGGGATGGGGGAGAGAGGGGAGGGGGGATGGGGGGAGAGAGGGGAGGGGAGATGGAGGGAGAGAGGGGAGGGGGGATGGGGGGAGAGAGGGGAGGGGGGATGGGGGGAGAGAGAGGAGGGGGGATTGAGGGAGAGAGGGGAGGGGAGATGGAGGGAGAGAGAGGACGGGAGATGGGGGGAGAGAGGGGAGGGGGAATGGGGGGAGAGAGGGGAGGGGGGATGGGGGGAGATAGGGGAGGGGGGATGGGGGGAGAGAGAGGAGGGGGATGGAGGGAGAGAGAGGGGAGGGGAGATGGAGGGAGAGAGGGGAGGGGAGATGGGGGGAGAGAGAGGAGGGAGATGGAGGGAGAGAGGGGAGGGGATATGGAGGGAGAGAGGGGAGGGGAGATGGAGGGAGATGGAGGGAGAGAGAGGAGGGGAGATGGGGGGAGAGAGAGGAGGGGGGATGGGGGGAGAGAGGGGAGGGGAGATGGGGGGAGAGAGAGGAGGGGGGATGGGGGGAGAGAGGGGAGGGGAGATGGGGGGAGAGAGGGGAGGGGAGATGGGGGGAGAGAGAGGAGGGGGGATGGAGGGAGATGGGGGGAGAGAGAGGAGGGAGATGGAGGGAGAGAGGGGAGGGGAGATGGAGGGAGATGGAGGGAGAGAGAGGAGGGGAGATGGGGGGAGATAGGGGAGGGGGGATGGGGGGAGAGAGGGGAGGGGGAGAGAGAGGAGGGGCGGCGGACTGACTGAAGAAAAAAAGAAAGAAAGAAAAAACGAGGAAAGGGAAAAAGTGAGGGCGACTTGGTGTGTGCGTGCGTGTGCGTAAGTAAGTAAGTACGTAAGTGGCTGAGAGAGAGAGAGAGAACGAACGAACGAACGAGAGAGAGAGAGAGAATGTGTGTGTGTGTGTGTGTGTGTGTGTGTGTGTGTGTGTGAGTGAGGGTGTGTCTGTCAGTCTGTCGGGCTGTCTGAACGTGTATGCATTCATGCGAATGTTTATCAATGTGTGTGTGTGTGTGTGTGTGTGTGTGTGTGTGTGTGTGAGAGAGAGAGAGAGAGAGAGAGAGAGAGAGAGATTGTGTGTGAGTACGAGCATGCGAGTGCGTGTATGTATGTGTGTGTGTGTGTGTGTGTGTGTGTGTGTGTGTGTGTGTGTGTGTGTGTGTGTGTGTGCGCGCGCGCGCGCGCGCCTTCCTGCATGCATGCAGTTCGAGAGCAAAAAGAAAAGGCACGAATGAAATCATATACACACATCCTTCTGAAAACATTCCACTTCCTACCTACCCCCCCCCCCCCAACCCTCCCCCTCCGCCACCCTCCCACCACCACCACCACCACTCACCATCCCCAACAAGTCTTCCTCCCACCCACCCACCCACATCACAGCAGTTCACCCCACTCCTCCCCCCCCCACCGGCCCCTCACCACCACCCCCTTTTGACAGCTGACATATCTGTCAAACTTCTGTGAGCGTTCCTTCCGACCCGCCTGCCATGTTGACAAACTTCATGTATTGACCAATGAGAAACGAGCTTACAAAACCGTCCAACAGATACGCCACCTTCTAATCCATGGCATATTTCGGCACGCGCGAGCGCGCGTGCGTACGTACACACACACACACAAGCAATCCAGCAGAACTGCCTGGAGTAACCCCCCCCCCTCTCTCTCTCTCTTTCTCCCCCTCTCTCTCTCTCTCTTCCCCTAATGTTTGACACATTCAGATAGGGAAGGAGACGGCTTATCGTTGTCTGCCTGTCTGTCTATTTGTCTCTCAGACAATTCTGTGTTTTTCTTTTGGTTCTGTTTGAATAAGGGGTTGCGAAAATGGTTGTACTTGTTGGAGCTTTTGGTGGTTCTTTTTATTTCTTTTTATTTCAGTTCATCGCGTCATCTGTTGGCAGAAACAACTGAAATTTTGACACTTCACTATTGTTCTGAGTTTTTAGCAATCCATTTTTCTACTTCTTCTGTCAAAAGATTTGGCTGCATTGTCTATGCGTCTGTCTGGATGTCTCATCTGTTTATCCATCTGTCCATTTGTCTGTCTACACCACCTACCTACTACCTATTAAAATTTTTAGCTGACTACCTGTCTTAGCTGTCTCGTCTTTTCTTGTTCTTGCTGGTCTTACTCTGTTGCTGTGTCTGCAAATGCATCCCCCCCCCAAAAAAAAAAAACCCAAAAAACCCTTACTCCCAACTCACCCCCCCCCTCCCCCACCTTCCCCCCTCTCTCTCCTCAATCACTACAAGCCG
>NC_134896.1:5427430-5429930 GCF_041734735.1 Babylonia areolata | reverse complement strand
AACAGTCTATAGTCATTGAAAGGGAGTATCTCTGTCTGTAGAACAGTCTATAGTCATTGACAGGGCGTATCTCTGTCTGTAGAACAGTCTATAGTCATTGACAGGGCGTATCTCTGTCTGTGGAACAGTCTACAGTCATTGACAGGGCGTATCTCTGTCTGTGGAACAGTCTATAGTCATTGACAGGGCGTATCTCTGTCTGTGGAACAGTCTACAGTCATTGACAGGGCGTATCTCTGTCTGTAGAACAGTCTATAGTGATTGACAGGGCGTATCTCTGTCTGTAGAACAGTCTATAGTCATCGACAGGGAGTATCTCTGTCTGTAGAACAGTCTATAGTCATTGACAGGGAGTATCTCTGTCTGTAGAACAGTCTATAGTCATTGAAAGGGAGTATCTCTGTCTGTAGAACAGTCTATAGTCATTGACAGGGCGTATCTCTGTCTGTAGAACAGTCTATAGTCATCGACAGGGAGTATCTCTGTCTGTAGAACAGTCTATAGTCATTGACAGGGAGTATCTCTGTCTGTAGAACAGTCTATAGTCATTGAAAGGGAGTATCTCTGTCTGTAGAACAGTCTATAGTCATTGACAGGGCGTATCTCTGTCTGTAGAACAGTCTATAGTCATTGACAGGGCGTATCTCTGTCTGTAGAACAGTCTATAGTCATTGACAGGGCGTATCTCTGTCTGTAGAACAGTCTATAGTCATTGACAGAGCGTATCTCTGTCTGTGGAACAGTCTATAGTCATTGACAGGGCGTATCTCTGTCTGTAGAACAGTCTATAGTCATTGACAGAGCGTATCTCTGTCTGTGGAACAGTCTATAGTCATTGACAGAGCGTATCTCTGTCTGTGGAACAGTCTACAGTCATCGACAGGGAGTATCTCTGTCTGTAGAACAGTCTATGGTCATTGACAGGGAGTATCTCTGTAGAGCAGTCTATAGTCATTGACAGGGCGTATCTCTGTCTGTAGAATAGTCTATAGTCATTGAAAGGACGTATCTCTGTCTGTAGAACAGTCTATAGTCATTGACAGGGAGTATCTCTGTCTGTAGAACAGTCTATGGTCATTGACAGGGAGTATCTCTGTAGAGCAGTCTATAGTCATTGACAGGGTGTATCTCTGTATGTAGAACAGTCTATAGTCATTGACAGGGAGTATCTCCGTATGTAGGACAGTCTAGTCATTGACACGGCGTATCTCTGTCTGTGGAACAGTCTATAGTCATTGACACGGCGTATCTCTGTCTGTAGAACAGTCTATAGTGATTGACAAGGAGTATCTCTGTCTGTAGAACAGTCTATAGTCATTGACAGGACGTATCTCTGTCTGTGGAACAGTCTATAGTTATTGACAGGGTGTATCTCTGTCTGTGGAACAGCCTATGGTCATTGACACGGCGTATCTCTGTCTGTAGAACAGTCTATAGTCATTGACAGGGCGTATCTCTGTCTGTAGAACAGTCTATAGTCATTGACAGGGAATATTTCTGTCTGTAGAACAGTCTACAGTCATTGACAGGGAGTATCTCTGTCTGTAGAACAGTCTACAGTCATTGACAGGGCGTATCTCTGTTTGTAGAACAGTCTATAGTCATTGACACGGCGTATTTCTGTCTGTGGAACAGTCTATAGTCATTGACAGGGAGTATCTCTGTCTGTAGAACAGTCTATGGTCATTGACAGGGAGTATCTCTGTAGAGCAGTCTATAGTCATTGACAGGGTGTATCTCTGTATGTAGAACAGTCTATAGTCATTGACAGGGAGTATCTCCGTATGTAGAACAGTCTAGTCATTGACAGGGCGTATCTCTGTCTGTGGAACAGTCTATAGTCATTGACAAGGAGTATCTCTGTCTGTAGAACAGTCTATAGTCATTGACAAGGAGTTTTTCTGTCTGTAGAACAGTCCATAGTCATTGACAGGGAGTATCTCTGTCTGTGGAACAGTCTATAGTCATTGACAGGGAGTATCTCTGTCTGTGGAACAGTCTATAGTTATTGACAGGGCGTATATCTGTCTGTAGAACAGTCTATAGTCATTGACAGGGCGTATCTCTGTCTGTAGAACAGTCTATAGTCATTGACAGGGAGTATCTCCGTATGTAGAACAGTCTAGTCATTGACAGGGCGTATCTCTGTCTGTGGAAGTCTATAGTCATTGACAGGGCGTATCTCTGTCTGTAGAACAGTCTATAGTCATTGACAAGGAGTATCTCTGTCTGTAGAACAGTCTATAGTCATTGACAAGGAGTATCTCTGTCTGTAGAACAGTCTATAGTCATTTACAGGGAGTATCTCTGTCTGTGGAACAGTCTATAGTCATTGACAGGGCGTGTCTCTGTCTGTGGAACAGTCTATAGTCATTGACAGGGAGTATCTCTGTCTGTGGAACAGTCTATAGTCATTGACAGGGCGTATCCCTGTCTGTAGAACAGTCTACAGTCATTGACAGGGCGTATCTCTGTCTGTAGAACAGTCTATAGTCATTGA
>NC_134896.1:5412430-5414930 GCF_041734735.1 Babylonia areolata | reverse complement strand
CACAACCCCCGCCCGGCCCCCTCCCCAAAAGACGAACCATACAAACCAAAAACACACAGCTCCAGACGTGCTCCCAGACGATAAACCCCGAGATCCCGTGAGAAGCAGGCGTGCACGCACTAGCATGCACTCATCGCACGTAAAAGAACCCATGACAACAGAAACAATCGTTGTCCTTGGCGGCAAAATAATGTAGAAGGAAAAAATCCACTTTTACAGGAGAACAAATACCCTTTTTTTAGGTAGAGGCAGAAAAAACGTGGCGCTCTCCGTGTAGTCACGTGCTTTTCTCTCTTTGGTAATGAAAGCGGCCCAAATTTCATTTTATCTGTTGTAGGGAAAAAAAAAAGAGTAATACAATGCAATACAATGCAATGCAATGAAATACAAAACAATACAGTATAGTACAGTATAGTGCAATACAATGCAATACAACAATTCACATACAGTATAGTACGGTACGGTACAGTACAGTACAGTATGTTATATTGTTATGTGTTTTTTGTTTTTGTTTTGTTTCTTAAACAAAACTTAAATCAGTAATTTTCACACACACACACACACACACACACACACACATACACACACACACACACACACTTTCACTTACTCGTATGCGTACACAGTAATTCCCCCCCCCCTCTCCCTCCTCCCACTCGATTTTTTTCCTTCCCTCGTCTAATATCACTTATAGTGAAAAGACGTTAACTCACTCAGTACGACCAGTCCTCTCTTCTCCTCTACACAGATCCCTCAGATGTCCAGTAGGTGTCTGAATGACCCAACCTTTAGCTTCCGTCGTCAGAATTGTGGTATTCTTTGTCAACATTCACCTCTTCAGTATAAGAGCCTTCCGCTTGCAATATTTTGATGACGGTAATTGGAGTGAAACGCTGTTAACGTCGTCTCTTTCGCCGTTCGTATGGAGAGAGTTAAACTAAAGAACGAACAGTACAGTGCAGTACAGTACAGCACAGTACAATGCAGAGATTTAAACTTAACAATCAGCCTGACCTGCGTGAAAGACAAGCCACACAGCCAGACAGACAGACCGACTAACAGACAGACAGACAGACAGACAGACCGACAGACCGACACATTTAACGGAAGGGACAGGGGGGTTCAAAGAAAGACAGAAGGGAGAAGGCCAAGTGTGTGATGAATAAACCAGGTCCCTCCAGTCTCTTCCTCTGTCTCTACCTCTCTGCTGTCTTTTTCCTCTCTGTCTTCCATTACCCCTGTCTGTCTGTCGGTCTGATTTGTGTATGTCTGTATCTTTCCATCCATCCATCCACCCAAGCAGCCACCCATCAACCTCTCCCACCCACTCATCCATCCATCTATCAACACCCCCCCCACTCATCCATCCATCCATCCATCCACCCCCCCACTCATCCATCCATCCATCAACCCCCCCACTCATCCATCCATCCATCCACCCCCACCCCCCACTCACCCATCCATCCATCCACCCCCACACTCACCCATCCATCCATCAACCCCCCCCACTCACCCATCCATCACCCCCCCCCCCACTCACCCATCCATCCATCACCCCCCCCCCACACTCACCCATCCATCCATCACCCCCCACACACACACT
Source organism: Babylonia areolata (assembly GCF_041734735.1). Taxonomy (NCBI): domain Eukaryota; kingdom Metazoa; phylum Mollusca; class Gastropoda; order Neogastropoda; family Buccinidae; genus Babylonia; species Babylonia areolata. Next base: position 5,413,327 of record NC_134896.1, on the reverse strand, counting down.
CACCCATCCATCCATCACCCTCCCCCCACTCACCCATCCATCCATCACCCCCCCCACACACTCACCCATCCATCCATCAACCCCCCCCCCACACCCATCCATCCATCAACCCCCCCCCCACTCACCCATCCATCCATCCCCCCCCCCACTCACCCATCCATCCATCACCCCCCCCCACTCACCCATCCATCCATCACCCCCCCCCACCCCACTCACCCATCCATCCATCAACCCCTCCCCCCCCCACTCACCCATCCATTTATCAACCCCCCACACACACACACACTCACCCATCCATCCATCACCCCCCCCCCCCACCCCACTCACCCATCCATCCATCAACCCCTCCCCCCCCCACTCACCCATCCATTTATCAACCCCACATACACACACACACTCACCCATCCATCCATCAACCCCCCCCCACTCACACATCCATCCATCAACACCCCCCCACTCACCCATCCATCCATCACCCCCCCACACACACACACTCACCCATCCATCCATCACCCCCCCCCCCCACTCACCCATCCATCCATCAACCTCCCCCCCACTCACCCACCCATCCATCTGTGTCTCTTCTTTCTGCTCCTGTCTGCCTGTTTTCTCTCCCCCCCCCAGCCCCCACCCTTGCCCCCTTTCTCTCTCTCTCCGGTGTGTGTGTGTGTGTGTGTGTGTGTGTGTGTGTGTGTGTGTGTGTGCACATTTATTTTTCTTTAGCATCAATGTTTTTTAACCCTCTGGCATCGACGGTATATACACTTCTCTCGGGGTATATACACATTACATTTCAGACAAATGCTGGCCCACGGCACTACACAGCCAATTCCGTTGGACATAACAGCTCAAACCGCGCGTGATGTGGATCGCTCCTCAGGTTGTTGTGGGTATAAA
>NC_134896.1:5407430-5409930 GCF_041734735.1 Babylonia areolata | reverse complement strand
TGCTGCTCCGACTATTTGGGCTAGAATTTGATTATAGTGGAGAGTGTCTTGCCCAAGTTACATCCCCACTCTCTCGGCCAAGAGGGTTTTAGGACAGTCGGCGTTGGGATGGTTCCCAAAGGCCAACTAGCCCACAAGGCTGCAGCACCAAGAGCCAGTGCAATTTTGCCTCCTGGTTTGAGAACCACTAGAGAACTGAAAAACAACACCACCACCAACAGCAACGGTTCTAACGGTTCTCTCCACCAGGGAGAAATCTAATGTTCGGGGACCCTGCTGCTGTCTTTGAACAGTGCGTATCAACAGCGATACCTTGTTTTTGGATCACGCGTGTGTTTTACATAGTGTGAGTCAAATGTAATAGCACAGCACAGTGTTTCGGTTGTGTGCGTGCGTGCGTGTGTGTGATGTGTGTGTGTGTGTGTGTGTGTGTGTGTGTGTAAACAAATAATGACGATAATGATCTGGCCCAACACTAAGCTTACATCACAGATTGACACAAGTTTACAGTTGGGCCAACAGCAAAGTGAGAGCTGAGAGCTGTTTCTCTGTTAAAATGTGAAATCATTTGCTGCTTAGTCTTTTATGAAGGACTATGACTCTCAAACTAGGAGGCAAAATTGCACTTGCTCCTGGTGCTGCAGCCTTGGGGGCTAGTTGGCCTTTGGGAACCATCCCAATGTCCTAAAACCCTTTTGGCCGAGAGAGTGGGGATGTAACTTGAGCGAGACACTCTCCACTATAATCAATCAGCCCAGATTGTCGGGACAGCAGTTACCGCCTCAGCTATTCTGATGGTCATAGTCGAACACGACTGGCTATCATACACACAAACCAATAATGACGACACGAAGAAGAAGAAGAAGAAGAAGAAGAAGAACACGAACAAGAAGAGGGATGAGGTGACGGACAGGAAACAGCACACGACACAAGGGTACCACTGCAAGGCGCAGGACGGAAGTAGCCTTTGCAACAGAACTGGTCGGCCGATGCAAATTGGGGACCAGCGATAATGACAATGATAATGGCGATGCCGGGGTGGCCAATACCACACAGGACGCAGATGTGTCTGGTTGTCTGGGTAACTGTCTTCACAAATCTTTTCTGCCACAATGCAAAATCCCCCCTCCTCTCTCTTTCTCTCTGTGTGTGTGGGGGGGTGGGGGTGGGGTGGGGTGGGGGGGGGGCAGGGAATCGGGGGGAGGGGGAGGATGGGGGGTGCAGGGGAGGGGGATTGTGTTGGAGAACGGTGGGGTGGTCTATGGGGGGAAAAGTGTGTGTGCGGGGAGGGGGGGGGGGCGGAGGGAGGGGTGCAGGGGAGGGGGATTGTGTTGGAGAATGGTGGGGTGGTCTATGGGGGGAAAAGTGTGTGTGCGGGGAGGATGGGGGGGGGGGGGTTGCAGGGGAGGGGGATTGTGTTGGAGAATGGTGGGGTGGTCTGTGGGGGGAAAAGTGTGTGTGCGGGGAGGGGTGGGAGTGAAGGCTGGGATTCGTATTATGTCCGTGAGTATGTGCATGTGTACTATGTCTTTGTGGGTGTGAAATCCTCACACTCTTACGTCCCTCCTTCCCTCCCTCCCTCCCTCTGCCTGCCTGTGTTCACAACAAACATATCTCCCTAACCATGCACCCCCCCCCCCCACACACACACACCCGATCAAAAGAAATCTGCGTTCTCAGCCCGCTTCTTGGTACAACCATTCTAGGATGAAGTTTCAAAATGTGGCCAGAAAACTGACCGCTGTAAGCGGAAGTTTCAAGAACCAGCTGAACTCTTTCGCCAGGTCACCAGTTCCAAGTTCCCTCGAGAGTCTGGGACTGATAATCTTTTCCAACAACTTTCTGAGACAACTGATCAACACTAACGGATTTACTTGCGCACGCACGCGCCCATACACACACACACACACACACACGCGCGCGCGCGCACACACACACACATAATAATAATAATAATGGTACTTATATAGCGCTGAATCTTGTGCAGAGACAAATCGAAGCGCTTTCGTAGTGAGCGAGATGGAGTGTAGAGGTGAAGGCAGCCACAGAGATAGGAAGGGGCTGATTTGTGAATACATTTGTAGCATAGAGTGCTGATCTTGTACTTTATTCGGTGTGAGACAGGGAGCCAGTGGAGATGTTGCAAAAGAGGAGTGATGTGCTCAGATCTTTTCTTTCTGAGGACGAGTCGGGCAGCTGAATTTTGTATGCGCTGAAGGGACTGAATGGATGAAGCAGGCAAACCAGACAATAGAGAGTTACAGTAGTCAAGGCGAGAGAGAATGAGAGAAACGACAAGTCTGGATGTTGCGTCAATGGACAGATATTTCCGGATGGAACTGATGCGCCGCAGTTGACAGTAGCAGGATTGACATTTCTGATTGATAAATGTTTGCATGGACAGTGTGTTGTCAAGGACAACGCCGAGGTTCCTGACTGAACTGGACACTGGACACTCGAACGCGCGATTTTGTCTACAGTATCAGTATTAGTTGTCGTT
>NC_134896.1:5394930-5399930 GCF_041734735.1 Babylonia areolata | reverse complement strand
GTCACACATTCTGTGGCCCTCCCAGCCCTACTCTCATGGTAACCTGAGTTCCGACACCCCACCCCCCCACCCCACACACATACCCTATCCCCTCCTTGTCCCCGCTCCACCTCAATGCTTGGAGCGAGTTCCTGGCAAGGTCTGCGGCGTCGGCAGATTCATGGGGGGGGGGGCTGTCGTTGGAGGGACGTGGTGATGGTCTCCAATCTGGAGCGGACGCTCACTCAGTCTGGTTCCGCGACTAAGCGATTATTATCGTTAGTAAGGCCGCGGGGTGGGGCTGGGGGTGGGGCGCGGTGTCTTGAGTATGTGGAACAAGAACAGGCACTACTGAACACTATATAAGTGACTCAGAAGCAGTGCAGAGTCTCCTCTGGCGTGTGGCCTCCTGCAGACATGACATCGACAGTTCCTAGTGGACAGTTGGCGATGAGAGATAATGGTAGACGATTCCGGGTATTGGTCGGAATGAACGGCAGAGGTTTACAGCCACCTAAATTCTCTTTTTCCATTTTTTTTTTCATAATCCCTCTCTTTGTTCTCTCTGTCTCTCTGTCTTTAACTGTCTCCGGTTCTGCCCCTTTCCCTCCTTTCTCCAGAACCTACACGTCTGTCTACTCTCTTTCTGCCTCTGTCTGTCCCTCTCTCTGTCTGTCTGTTCGTCTGTCTCTGGTTCGTTGTCTTTGTCTTTTCTCTAATATCGCTTTGTTCTCTCTGTCTTAATAATGATAATAATAATAGTATTTATATAGCGCTGAATCTTGTGCAGAGACAAATCTAAGCGCTTTTACACCAGTCATTCACACGCATGCATAACTCTAAAACTGAAGAAACTAAAGACAAGGAAGAGGCAGGGGAGGGAGGCTATCTTGTGAAAAGGTGGGTTTTAAGGCCAGGCTTGAAAGAGCTGAGTGCGGAGACCTGACGAAGCGAAAGAGGAAGTTCATTCCAAATGCAAGGTCCGGAGACAGAGAAAGAACGGCGTCCAACAGTGGAGTGTTTGGGTATGCGTAAGCAGAGTGGATCCGAAGCTGATCGTAGAAAGCGAGGTGGAGTGTAGAGGTGAAGGCAGCCACAAAGATAGGAAGGGGCAGAATTGTGAATACATTTATAACATAGAGTGCTGATCTTATACTTTATTCTGTGTGAAACAGGGAGCCAATGGAGATGTTGCAAAAGAGGAGTGATGTGCTCAGATCTTTTCTTTCTGAGGACGAGACGAGCAGCAGAGTTTTGTATGCGCTGAAGGGACTGAATGGATGAAGCAGGCAAACCAGACAATAGAGAGTTACAGTAGTCAAGGCGAGAGAGAATGAGAGAAACAAGTCTAGATGTTGCGTCGGTGGACAGATATTTCCGGACGGAACTGATGCGTCGCAATTGACAGTAGCAGGATTGACATGTCTGACTGATAAATTTTTGCGTGGACAGTGTGTCAAGGACAACGCCGAGGTTCCTGACTGAACTGGAAAGATGGATGGATGTATTACCAAGTTTGATTTTGTCAGCTGTGATGAAAGAGAGTTTTTGTTTAGTTCCTATGATCATTGCTTCGGTTTTGTCTACGTTCAATTGTAACTTATGTAGAGTCATCCAATACTGAATGTCCAGGAAGCATTCAGGTGTTTCTTGCAAGAGCGAGGACAATTTTTCAGGGTATCACTCTTCTGAAGTTGAGTGTCATCAGCATAGGAATGATGACTAACATTGTGGTGGTTGATAATTTCAACGAGAGGAGCAGTTTACAGTATGAAGAGAACTGGGCCTGAAACAGATCCCTGTGGGACTCCGTGTTTGATTTTAACAGGTTCAGACTGGAAATTATCGACAATGACAGATTGGAATCGATCAGTGAGATAAGATTTGAACCAGTTGAGAACAGTGCCGTTGACGCCAAATGTAAAATAATGACGGGAAAAAAGGACTGAATGGTCTTTTTGTGAAAGGCGGCTGACAAGTCGAGAAGAGTGAGAAGGGAATTTTTCCTGAGTCGGACGCTAGCAGCAGGCTGTTCAGGATGCGAGTGGTTTCGGTGCTGTAGTCAGCACGATATGTAGACTGAAAAGGATGAAGGAGATTTTTGAAACAAAGGTGGTTGTTCAGCTGCTTCAGGGTAGATTTTTCAAGAAGTTTGGACAGGAAAGGAAGGTTAGAAACTGGTCGATAATTTTTCAAAATGTTAATCTGTCTCTGGTTCTGCCTGCCCCCCCCCCCCCCCCCCCGACCCCCCCCCGCCCTCCCCCACCCTCCCAACTTTCCCCCCCCCCTCACTCTGGAACCCACCCATCTGTGTGTGTGTGTGTGTGTGTGTGTGTGTGTGTGTGTGTGTGTGTGTGTGTGTGTGTGTGTGTCTGTGTTGTTTTCTCCCTAACTTTCTTAATCATCCCCAGTAATCATGCCACTGAAGGCGGAAGGAAAGCCCATTTACTCTAACGATCGACGCCTTCCACGCTGGAGGTGGGGGATTGGAGGGGGGGGGGGGAGGGGTGGCGGAGAAGGGGAGTAGGGAGGATGACTGCACTGTTTCCTCTCTCACTTTTGATTTTTTTTTCCATAGATTAATCCTGTTGTTGTTGTATTCTCGAAATATGAAAATAAGAAAACAATACGGCGTCCGCCCAGTTAGCCGCTGTTTTAGCGGATCGGCCGTGTTGGGAAGGGCGGGGGAAAGGCTGCCTGTACTGTCGTTCATTATCAATTGAAAACCGGATTCTGGAAGGGAAATTTTTTTTAATAATTATCTCAAGACGTCTCGCTCTCCTCTTCTCTTCTTCTGTGCAGAGAAGTGTGTGTGCGTAGGGGTGGGGTGGGGGTGCGGTTGGGATTAGGTAGAGTGGGTGTATGTGGACAGGGCGTGGTGTGTGTGTGTGTGTGTGTGTGTGCGTGTGTGTGTGTGTGTGTGTGTGTTTGTTTGTGTGTGTGTGTGTGTGTGTGTGTGTTTGTGTGTGTGTGTGTGTGTGTGTGTGTGTGTGTGTGTGTGTGTGTGTGTGTGTTTGTGTGTGTAACATGACAGAAAAGGAAATCAAGTGCAAGTTTATAATTATATATACACAGACAGAAAGAGGAGAGAGAGAGAGAGAGAGAGAGAGAGAGAGAGAGAGAGAAATAGAACAGAACAGAATTGAACAGAATACTTTTTATTGTCATAAAACCTTAAAGTTTATAAGACACAATGAAACATAAACATGAGATATGTACACACACACACACACACACACACACACACACACACACACATGCTTATATACATGTATTATATATATATATATATATATATATATATATATATATACATATATATATATCACAGTCAGTTGTGAACTTCGTCGCATCAACTCTATCCGTCAGCACCTACAAACTACTAAAACTCTTATTTCTGCATTTGTGCTGTCACGAATTGACTACTATAATTCTCTTCTCATAGGCTGTCCACATAATATTCTTCGGCGACTTCAAAAACTTCAAAACAATGCTGCCCGTCTGACTCTCAGAGTCCCACGTACTGATCACATTTCTCCTCACCTCCGCACTCTACACTGGCTCCCCATTGAAGTGAGAATTAAATACAAAGCTGCGTGTCTGTGCTATTCTGCTTTCCACTCCGCAGGACCGACATATCTTTCTGACCTTATCAGTGTTTACACTCCCGCAAGAAATCTCAGCTCTTCCTCTGACTGTTACCTTTTGAAACTTCCTCGTGTCAATACAAGAACCTGTGGTGAACGTTCTTTCTTCTTTGCTGCTCCTCACATCTGGACCAACCTTTCTCATCATATCCGTGCATCTGATTCTATTTCTGCTTTTCGCTCATCACTAAAGACTCATCTTTTTAAAAACCTATCTATAAGCACTCTCAGCTTCCTTGTTCTCCATCACCACCCATGTCAGCTCACTGTAGAGTGGGAAATGGAGAGAGAGTGTGTGTGTGTGGGGGGGGGGGGGGGGGGGGGGGGGGGGGGGGGGGGGGGAGGGGTTTTTGAGAAAGAGTGGTCATGAATGCTTTATGTGACTTGTAATATTTTTCTTTCATGTGAAGCGCCCTGAGCTCTTAGAAAGGGCGCTACATAAATGTACATTATTATTATTATTATTATTGTTGTTATTATTACTCTCTCTCTCTCTCTCTCTCTCTCTCTCTATATATATATATATATATGTACACAAACACACAGACATACTACACACACACACACACACACACACACACACACACACACACACACAATCTCCAAAGGGCATTTCTGCAGCACACTTCAAAGACTAATTTTGCGAAGACAAGTTTTTAACGAGGGCTGATTCTAATTATCTGCGTCTCACTGAAACGCTGCTGCTTTTATATCAAACTGACATTAAAAACTCAAAACCATCAAAATGCGAAAAAGAATTCCCGTTAATAAGACTTTTTACTGTGTGTGTGTGTGTGTGTGTGTGTGTGTGTGTGTGTGTGTGTGTGTGTGTGTGTGTGTGTGTGTGTGTGTGTGTGTGTGTGTGTGTGTGCAACTAAAACTTTTCCCCATGACATGAAAACTGGTCATCGAAGCCGTTTCAAAGTTAGTGCTTTTTTTTCTCGTGTCACCATGAACTAAATGTCTGCCTCTTCTCTCTCATCCACAACCCCTTCAACATCCCGGCACAACCCGCTCCTTTCCATATCTTCATCCCCTTTTGTGAAGTCAAACATATATTTGTTTTATATTATGAACGTAAACGAAAACTAGCACAACTATCAAACAATAATAATTCTGTAAGTGTACGAGCACCTATCCATCCCCCCTCCCCTCTCTCTCTCTCTCTCTCTCCGTGTGTGTGTGTGTGTGTGTGAATGTGTGTGTGTGTGTGTGTGTGTGTGTGCGTGCGTGCGTGCGTGCGTGCGTGCGTACGTGTGTGTGTGTGTGTGTGTGTGTGCGTGCGTGTGTGAGTTAATGTGCGTGTCTGTGTGTGTGATGTGTGTGTGTACGCGTGCGCGCGCGTGCGCGCGTGTGTGTGTGTGTGTGTGTGTG
>NC_134896.1:5379930-5384930 GCF_041734735.1 Babylonia areolata | reverse complement strand
CACACCGAACAGAACAGTTATGTGAAAAACCAAACAAAAAACAACAACAAAACAAAAGTTTTATTTATTGCAAACGTTTTGGTGTAGATAGCAGAACAAGGGAATTACTCTGCTGGGGAACTTAGTTTGCTTTAAACTGATCTTTCTCATCTTAAACATTACATTTTGAAATTATACTCAATACATAAAAAGCTTGGATTTTTAAAAAAAGTGCATCACAAGTGAGTCTTGAAGGCCTTGCCTCTCTTGTTTCAAAATGTAATGTTTAAGATGAGAAAGATCAGTTTAAAGCAAATTAACTCCACTAGCATTACAGAGTAATTTCCCCTTTTTACTACTGCACCAAAACGTTTGCAAAATAAATAAAAATTCCATGCTTAGCAAAAGAAGTTCCTGTTTGAACAAAAAATGATAATAATGACTGCTCTAGCTGTTGGGTCAGAATATCAGATCAAAGTGCCAAGTTTAGAGAATACAAAAAATATAAATATAACAGTAAATGCAGTTTGCATATAATTAGGCTTCATTCTTTATTTTTTTGTGCCAATCCCAGAAGCGCAATATTGTTTTAAACAAGATGACTGGAAAGAACTGAATTTTTCCTATTTTTATGCCAAATTTGGTGTCAACTGACAAAGTAGTTGCAGAGAAAATGTCAATGTTAAAGTTTATCACGGACACACAGACACACAGACACACACATACACAGACAACCGAACACCGGGTTAAAACATGAAGAAGATTGTGTGTGTTTGTGTGTGTGTGTGTGGGGGGGGGGGGGGAAGATGTGCAATGCGGCTTGGCTGACTGAAATGGACAGGGGCGTAAATTTCAGTAATCTGTATTATATTTGTATATAGCTATTTCCATTTTGCTGCCGTTTAATTTATCTTTTTATTTTCTATTCATTTTATTTGTTTGTTGTTTTCTTCTTATGTTGGACATATGCTGCTGCCAAAAAGAAAATCTCTGTACCAAAGTGTAGACAATAAAATTTGTGTATTGCAGTGTATTGTATTGTATTGTATTGTAACCTTCCGGGCGCGGATTGGCCTGACCAGTCATCTGCGCACCCACAGAGCCCAACCCACCCACCCCCAGGATGACTAGATGGTCCTCGTCGATCCCGATGGACGAACCACATTGTATTTTATTGTATTGTATTGTATTGTATTGTATTGTATTGTGAAGAACAAGAGGAAGAATAAGCCAGCACAAGCAAAACAAGTAAACCCCACATTCACATGTCTCTTTCCGAATCCTCGAGTTTCTGTCTCTCTTTTTGGTCCTTGACTCTCGCTGTCAACCGAAGATGAAGGCTCTCACCCTCATTACTCTCCTCCCTGTACCCTCCCCCCTTCTCCCCACCTCTACCTCTCTCCGGGAGCGCTGGGCAGGCCATGTAGTTCGCATGCCAGACCACCGGCTCCCCAAGAAACTGCTGTACGGCGAACTCCAAGATGGCAAGCGCTCCCATGGAGGCCAAAAACACTCTGAAAGCTTCTCTGAAGGCCTTCAACATCAGCCACGACACATGGGAGCTGAATGCAATGGACAGACCAAAGTGGCGTTCAGCTGTCCACAAAGGCGCCAAATCCTGTGAGGCCAACAGAATCGGAGACAGGCCAGGAAAAGCAGTGCCAGCAAGTCCCCGACAGCCGCCACCATCCCCTGTCCACACTGCGTCAGAACCTTCCGGGCGCGGATTGGCCTGACCAGTCATCTGCGCACCCACAGAGCCCAACCCCCCCCCCCCTCCCCCCAACCCCCCAGCCCCCGCCCACCCCCCCACCCCCGCCAGGATGACTAGATGGTCCTCGTCGATCCCGACGGACGAACCACACACCTCTCTCCGGGCCTCTTCCCCCCTCCCTCTCTCATTCTACACTTTGTATTGTATTGTATTTTGTATTTTTTGTCACAACAGATTTCTCTGTGCGAATTTCGGGCTGGGAGAGCGCGTCGCTACACTACAGCGCCACCCTTTTTCTTTTTCTTTTTTTCTTGCGTGCAATTTTTTTTTTTTTTTTTTTCCTATCGAAGTGGATTTTTCTACAGAATTTTGCCAGGAACAGCCCTTTGGTTGCCGTGGGTTCTTTTACGTGCGTTAAGTGCATGCTGCACACGGGACCTCGGTTTATCGTTTCATCCGAATGACTAGCGTCCAGACCACCACTCAAGGTCTAGTGGAGGGGGAGAAAATATCGGCGGCTGAGCCGTGATTCGAACCAGCGCGCTCAGATTCTCTCGCTTCCAGGCGGATGCGTTACCTCCATTCCATCACTCACACCACCACCTTCTCCGTAACCCGTTTAACCCTAGGGAGTTTACAGCCTCGTCGGAATTATTGATGCAGGAAAAAAACGCAAAAAGTATTCTCCAATCGACCGGAGGTTTTTTTCCGTTGTTTTTTTTTTCCTTCTTCTCCAGATTTTTATGTATGGACACAGCCGGAAATACTAGTCAGTTCTTTTTGCTGTGTGATTTATACATTATTACATAGTAACGCGAGAAACCGTTTTAGTAATGAAACGAAGTTCAGCGCCAAAGCAGTGCGGCGGCGCACGCAGGGGTAAATGGGTTAATTAACATCCTCCATCCTCAACTTCCTCCCCCTCCCCATCACCCACACAGACCCCTGTCCCTTAGTTTGCCTCTTTCCTCCCTCCATCTCCTTCTCCGCTCTCTCTCTCTCATTCTTGTCTCTCCGTGCCCCCCACCCCCCACCCCCCGATCGTTCTTCTTTCACTACGGAACAGTCCGGTGAAGTCTTCAGACTGACAACGCTTTGGCGAGAACCACCCAACCCCCCCCCCCAACCCCCACCTCCCCCCCCCCACCCTCCCGCTCCAGTGCAGTGTCGTCGACAGGCAATTTCCTGCCGGAGGAGTCATCTCCCTTCCCTTGGGACTACTTATGATACGTCATCAAGCCAAGTGGACGTGCTATGGAAAAAAAGAAAAGAAAAGAAGAAAAGAAAACCACTGTGAGGGGAGGAGGGGGAGGAGATTCTGCACTGGTAAGGCAGTTGGCGGAGGGAGCGGGGTGTGTGTGTGTGTGTGTGTGGAGGGGTGTGGGTGTGTGTTGTGGGTGTGTGTGTGTGTGTGTGTGTGTGTGTGTGGAGGGGGGTGGGGGGTGTTGTGGGGGTGTGGGGTGGGGTAGGGCGGGAGAAAGGGATACGGGAGACCTCCTCCGCCCATACCACCAGTGTTGGGGATGGACGGACCTGGCGAGTGGCCCGGTGTTGACGGACTCAAGAAGACCCCCCACCCCCACCTAGGTGTTTTATTTCAGCCAGGGGTCATTCCACCGCAGCCTTGACCAAACTGAACAGAGTGTGGAAAAGTAACATCCGATTCTCCACAAAATTCAAACTCTACAAAGCCCTGGTAGTCTCCATTGTACTGTATGGTTGCGAGGCATGGACACTGACGGCCGAAACTGAAAGGAAGATCCAGGCCTTCGAGAACAAATGCCGGAGGAAGCTCCTTCAAATTCCCTGGATCGAGCACAGGACCAATGAACATGTACGGAGCAGAACTGAGAACCTTGTTGGACCTCAGGAACCTCTCCTTTCAACTGTGAAGAGACGCAAGCTGATATGGTTTGGACACAACACTCGACACACCAGCTTGTCCAAAACAATCATGCAAGGCACCATCGAGGGCGGGACAAGAAGCGGAAGACATCGGAAGAACTGGCATGAGAACATCAAACAATGGACCGGACTCCACACACGTGAGCTGCTGCCGGCGGCTGCCGACAGAGACAGATGGAGAAGGGAGGTTGCGTCTGCGGTCCTCAGGCTTCCCCCAACGACTACTTTGTAGTTATGGGCCTGAGGTGAGGTGAGGTGAGGTGAGGTGAGGTGAGGTGAGGTGATTCAGGCTGATTTCATCACATCCAACCCGCATCAACTTACTACCTCTGATATACAGTCAGTCACGGCACAAACACACACACACACACACACACAAATACATTCCCTACACACATCCATCCCGCACTAGCCTTCCAACTCACACACACATAGACACATGCACGCACGCACGCACACGCACACACACACACACACACATCAAACACGTTCACCACAACATAGCAGGGGGGAAAAGAAGGGGGGGGGGGGGGGGGGGGGGGGGAAGAGAAGGAAAAAAAAAAGCGGGATTCGAACCAAATTCCTCATGGACGTCACATTGGCAAGATAACCATTCTGCCACCTTCCCTCCTGACACTCTCCTCACCAGAGACACAGAACCCGGCATGTACCACCAACCAAGCAAAATGAAGACAAACAAAACAACAGACCCCCTACTGACTACACTGACAACACCCTGTCAAACCACCATAAAAAAAAATCACCAGTCCACATGATGGAAAGACCACGTCGACCATCCGGCCAGCAGAGTGGGACACGGGTCAACGGAAGACAGGAAGGAGGACGGAGGGAGAAAAACAGGAAAAGGACAGCAGCCGGAGCCGGTAAATGGACACTGGTCAAGCTCGTGTGTCCTTTGGGAGAGGCAAGACAATGACCGTGGTCTTATTAACTCTCTCCATACGAACGGCGAAAGAGACGGCGTTAACAGCGTTTCACCCCAATTGCAACCAATTACAAGCGGAAGGCTCTTACACTGAAGAGGTGAATGTTGACAAAGAATACCACAATTCTGACGACGGAAGCTGAAGGTTGGGTCATAGAGACACCCACTGGACATCCGAGGGGTCTGTGTAGAGGAGAAGAGAGGACTGGCCGTACTGAGTGAGTTAAACTAACGGGGAGAAAGTCCTCTGACGTGAGAACTGCATCTCCCGTAAGAGATGAACAAACAGGAGAGAACCGCTATAGTGGTGACGATGGGGTCAGGTCAGTGGGGGGGTAGGGGGGGGGGAGGAGGGGTGGTAGATGGAGCAGTGAGGCTGAAAAGCCAGAGAGAGAGAGAGAGAGAGAAGGAGAGAGAGAGAGAGAGAGAGAGCCAGATGGAGATAGACAGACAGAC
>NC_134896.1:5374930-5377430 GCF_041734735.1 Babylonia areolata | reverse complement strand
GCGTGGAAAGAATGCAGAAAAGAAACAACTCCGAACCAAAAAAAAAAAAAAAAAAAAAAAAAAAAAAAAACCCAACAAAACAAAACGTTTTTCCTTCAACGATTAACATTTTAGGCATGGCCCATTCTTCCAACCTGTCCTTGCAAAATCTACAGCAGTTACAATAGCACATATTACACATTTAATGAATAATAATAATAATAATAATAATAATGGATACTTATATAGCACACTATCCAGAAATCTGCTCTAGGTGCTTTACAAAACCGCTTTTGATAACATAAAACATTATATCTATGTTACATACACACACCAAAATGTGACCACACACACACACACACACACACACACACACACACGCACGCACGCACGCACGCACGCACACACACACACACACTGCATACATACATTTTAACATACATGTGTATCTAACAGCTACCCTAACACATACACACACATAGGCAGGCACATACTTACATAAACACACGCACACACAATACACATTCATATACATGCATGTAGTTGTGGGCCTGCCACAACTGAACTTATTGCTGAGGGAAAAGGTGAGTTTTGAGACGAGATTTAAAAGATGCGAGGGAATCAGAATGACGGAGGTTATCAGGGAGCTTGTTGAAAAGGGGAGAAAGAGAGAATTAAAAAAAAAAAAAAAAAAAAAAAGTCTGCAGATAGAATATGATAAACAACAGACACACGCGCATGCACAAGAGAGAGAGAGGGAGGGGGGTGGGGGGTGGGGGAGGGGGGGGGGGAGGGGAACATGTCATCAGTATCGACAACCGGATGACTAAAGCCACATTGTTGTTATCATCAAATCCACGTATGACAGTTGTAATCAATACGAAAATGACTACTACCATCAACCAATATCCCTTATACAACAGCTGTTGTCACCATCATGAAGGAATGAAATGAATAAATTCATGCATGCAATCAAATTAGAAGAAACCGAAAGAAATGCAAACAAGCAAACAAAACAAAGTGAATGAAAAGGAAATAGAACAGAATAGGAACAAGACCAAAACAAGAACAAGGAGAAACAATCAAAAACAGATCCAATAAGTTAGACATATAAATGCCTTCATTGTTACTGCCAACGGTAGCTTCTATAATTTTTTTTATTTTTTTATCTGAGTCATTTAAGGTGGGAAAGAATGAAGATATGTATGGGGAGAGAGACAGAGAGAGATAGAGAGATAGAGAGAGAGAGAGAGAGAGAGAGAGAGAGAGAGAGAGAGAGAGAGTGCGAGGATACACGGGAAGAGAGAGATGGAGAGAGAGAGAGCGGGAGATATATATATATATATATATATATATATATATATATATAGAGAGAGAGAGAGAGAGAGAGAGAGAGAGAGAGACAGGCAGAGGAACACAGAAAAGGACTGAGATAAAAAGAGGGACAGAGTAAAAGAAAGAAAGAAAGAAAGAAATGTAGACGGAATGAAAGAAAACATTTTCAAAGTGCAGTCACATAAAACGGGTGGAAGAAAAAAGAAAAAAAAAAAACCTGCTTCAAACACACACAAAACACGATTGAAAATTTGGAGAGAGAGAGAGAAAAAAAAAAAACCCAACAAACAAAAAACTAAACAAAAACAAAACAAAAAAAAACGTCCTCTCTGGCTCCATTCAACTGCCCCCCATCCTATCGATAATGCTCAACACCCCGCAAGTGCATCTCTCCTCCCCTCTCCCCCAATCCAACCCCGCCCCCCTCCCACCCCCACCCCCTCCACACACACACACCTCCAATTCCTTCACCCCTCCGTTTATATATTAAAAAAAGAAGAAGAAGAAGAAAGAAAAAAAAAAGATTTAAAAAAAAAAGAGAGAGATAAAAATGAAGAAAAAGCAAGCAGCGCTCTTTTGGCAGCCACGCGATTCCTCCTGTATGTCGCTAACTGCTGCAGCTTCCTGGCTATCATCACCTTGCATGATGGCTTGCTTGCTTGCTTTTCTGGTTGTCGGTCTGTGCTTCACGCTCTGTCTCCGTGTCTCTGTCTCTCTCGCTCTGTCTGTCTGTCTGTCTGTGCTTCACCCTCTGTCTCCATGTCTCTGTCTCTCTCTCTCGCGCTCTGTCTGTCTGTCTGTGCTTCACCCTCTGTCTCCATGTCTCTGTCTCTCTCTCTCTCTCTCTCTCTCTCTCGCGCTGTCTGTCTGTGCTTCACCCTCTGTCTCCATGTCTCTGTCTCTCTCTCGCGCTGTCTGTCAGTCTGTCTGTGCTTCACCCTTTGTCTCCGTGTCTCTGTCTCTCTCTCTCTCTCGCGCTGTCTGTCTGTCTGTCTGTGCTTCACCCTTTGTCTCCGTGTCTCTGTCTCTCTCTCTCTCTCGCGCTCTGTCTGTCTGTCTGTCTGTGCTTCACCCTCTGTCTCCGTGTCTCTGTCTCCCTCTCTCTCTCGCGCTCTGTCTGTCTGTCTGTCTGTGCTTCACCCTCTGTCTCCGTGTCTCTGTCTCCCTCTCTCTCTCGCGCTCTGTC
>NC_134896.1:5354930-5369930 GCF_041734735.1 Babylonia areolata | reverse complement strand
AGCGCCATTTTTTTTTAATTTGTTTTTCCTATGGAAGTGGATTTTTCTACAGAATTTTGCCAGGAACAACCCTTTTGTTGCCGTCGGTTCTTTTACGTGCGCTAAGTGCATGCTGCACACAGGACCTCGGTTTATCGTCTCATCCGAATGACTAGCGTCCAGACCACCACTCAAGGTCTAGTGTAGGGGGAGAAAAATATCGGCGGCTGAGCCGTGATTCGAACCAGCGCGCTCAGATTCTCTCGCTTCCTAGGCGGACGCGTTACCTCTAGGCCATCACTCCACAACATTACCTGTGCCAAAAAACTAACTAACTTAATAACTAATAAATATATAAATAAAAACACTGCGAAATGTTTACACAGAGCAGGAATTGCAATCCAATCCAAAGCGACGCCCCCCTCATCTTATTTTTAGCAAGGTTCAGCGGAAAGCGGTGTTTCCAGAGTGACTCCCCTTGGCTACGGTACTTTTTTTTTTTTTTTTTTTCTTTCTTTGATGTGTGCAACAAGGAGGCCGGGCAATTTCTTTCTTTTCTGTTATGGCATGGAGTCAACACAGAGTGTGTAGTTTTTTTTTTTCTTTTTAAGAATTTTTTTGTTCATGTTGCTTAATAGACGACGTTATTCCCTCCCCCCCCCGTCCCCCCTCCAAATTGTATCTCTCAACCGAGTACTTGGTTCGGCCATTGCGACTGGTTGTGAGCACGAAGAAAAAAACCTCTTTCATGTTGTGTGTTTACTTTCATGAAATATGTAAAAAAAAAAATTTTTTATATACCTCAACGAGGTCTTCTTTTTTTTTTCTAAAATCAACGTGACATGGTTCTCTCTCTCTCTCTCTCTCTCTCTGTGTCTGTCTCTCCCGTTTGCTCTCTCGAAAGTCATGGCAACGAGGAAATCACTGTTTGTTCCTCTGAGCTCTACTGCGTTGAGCTCTCCTCTTTCTTTCCCAACATATAACCAAGCCTTCTCTTCACAGGCACCAATCAACACCACCGAAGTGGCTCAGCGCCAGCGCAGGGTCTCCTCTGTTGTGTGGCCTCCTGGCGACCTAACGTCGATGGTTCCCTGCGGACTGCCGACGCTGGGAGTCTGACAGACGAACCCGGGTGTGGCTGTGTACGGGGGACTCGGAGTGAGCGGCGTGGGAGCAATCCCATTGAAATGGTGCAGATAATGGGGCAGTAAAACTGATAAATAGACAAATAAATAGATAACTAAAACAAATGACAATAAAAGAAAATATAAAATAAAAACAATGAAAGTCTTCTCTTCACTGTCCTCCTTTCACCCGTTCCCTCTCTCTCGTTTTCTTTATTATTATTATTATTATTATTATTATTATTGAATTACTGTTATTATTATTATTATTATTATTATTATTATTATTGCAGACAACAGCCTCTGGGCGCTCATCATTCATTTCCTGTGTCATTCAGTCAGGCTTCAGGCACATGCACGCACACACATGTATACATCCTCTATCTTTTTTCTTCCTTTCCTTTCTTTCTTTCCTTCTTTCCTTTTTTTTAAAGAATCATTTCCTTGCTGTCTATATTCATCATTATCCTCATCTTTATTCACTTTCTGTGCGCGGAAAATTATTCCGGCTGTGGTGAATATTGATGGATTCTAATCAAGAAGAACTGCACCCATTCTTTTCCTCTCTTTCTCCTCACAACTTTCTCCATCTTCTTTTCTTTTCTTTCCTCTTCTTCTTCCGTCTTTTCGCCCCCCCCTCCCCTCTGCCCCCATGCTCCATCCACCCTCTCTCTCCTCTTCGAGACTCAACGTGACAAGGTGGCGTGATGTTTTTAGGGCTGTGTCACATTTGAGGCCGTCCCTTCCTTGTCGAATACCGCTCCATCAACGAATTAGCACAGGCAGGTTTGACAAATATTTGATAGCCAATTACTCTCATCGCTGGGGAAAAAAAAAAAAATCAGCATTGTCATCCTCTCCTTGGCTGGCTGTCTCTGTGACTGCTCGCTCTCTCTCTCTCTCTCCCTCTCTCTCTCTTCCCCCTCTCTGTGCAGGAATGCCCATGCGCACGTGCGCGAACATACATAATCATCTCTCTCCCCGTCCCCCCCCCCCCAAACCCCCCCCCCACCCACCTTCCAGCCCCCCACACACACCCTCACTTGGCCCCTACGAGGACTCAAAGCTGAGACCTGTGAGAAATTTTGACACAACCAGTGAGATTCTATCGAAAGAAATTGCACACATGCATAAATGACTCAATGAATGGATGAATGAATGGACAAACCAACACATAGATAGATAGATAAATAGATAGATAGACAGATAGATAGATAGATGGATAGATAAATTGTCAAATAATTCGACATATGGAGAAATGAATAAACAAATAAACAAACAAACAAAAAGTATTCAATGCCTAGCACCTTGCTGTGGAAAGAAAATAAAATATTACTTACATTTTTCTCAATGTGGCAGCGAATAACAACAACTTCAAATCAAGCTCCAATGTTGTTGCTGTTGTGTTTTTTGTTTTGTTTTGCTTTTTTGCTTTGTTTCTAAGAGAAAACACTGAAGGAAGAAGATGTTGCAGAGAGATAAACATGAAAAGCCAACATCACTCACCACGTTATCAATACAACAAAATCAACAGCAACAGATAGGAAGAAGAAGAAGAACACTAACAACAACGTTAACGAGAAGAAGTCGACGAACAATCCGCGCACGAAATTGGAGGGGGGAGGGGAGGGGAGGGGAGGGGGGTTGGTGGTGGTGGTGAAGAAGAAAAGAAGAATGACAAAACAACAACAATGAGCAATAATAAATTTATCAATATTGCAATGTTCAAAGAAAAAGGCTGGGATGATGAGGAGCCACCAGAGAGAGGGGGGAGGGAGAGAGGGGGGGGTGGGAGGGAGGGGGAGAGGGGAAGAAGGGGTGGGAGGGAGGGAGGGGAGGGAAGGGAGAGAGAGATGGGGTGGGATGGAGGGAGAGAGAGGGGGGGGGTGGGATGGAGGGAGAGAGAGAGGGGGGAAGGGAGAGAGAGAGGGGACTGGGAGGGAGGGAGAGAGAAGTGGGAGAGAGAGGTGAAGGAGTGAGAGGGGGTGGGAGGGAGGGAGAGAGAGAGGGGGGAGGGAGAGAGAGAGGAGGGGTGGGAGGGAGGGAGAGAGAGAGAGGGGGGCAGGAAGAGAGAGGGGGGGTGGGAGGGAGGGAGAGAGGGGGAAGGGAGAGAGAGAGGGGGGGTGGGAGGGAGGGAGAGAGAGAGGAGAGAAGGGAGAGAGAGGGGGGTGGGAGGGAGGGAGAGAGAGAGGGGGTGAGAGGGAGGGAGAGAGACAGGGGGAAGGGAGAGAGAGAGGGGGTGGGAGGGAGGGAGAAGTGGAAGGGAGAGAGAGGTGAAGGAGTGAGAGGGGGTGGGAGGGAGGGAGAGAGACAGGGGGAAGGGAGAGAGAGAGGGGGTGGGAGGGAGGGAGAAGTGGAAGGGAGAGAGAGGTGAAGGAGTGAGAGGGGGTGGGAGGGAGGGAGAGAGACAGGGGAAGGGAGAGAGAGAGGGGGTGGGAGGGAGGGAGAGAGAGGTGAAGGAGTGAGAGGGGGTGGAAGGGAGGGAGAGAGAGAGGGGGGAGGGAGAGAGAGAGGGGGGAAGGGAGGGAGAGAGATAGAGAGGGGGGGGAGGGAGAGAGAGCGGGTGGGAGGGAGGGAGAGAGGGAGATACTGAACTGAACTGAACTGAAAATGAACTGAATTTTGTTTGATGAAGGGAAAACGGAACAAACAAACACATGCATTTTGACATCCGGCCCTCAGGGGAAAAAAAGAAGAAAAAAAAAAAGAAAAAGAAAAAAGAAGAAGGAAATACCACAATAACAAGTATACGAGAGAGACAGGGAGAAACACAGGCCGACCGAGAATACGGGTACGAAAGGGAGTGCAACTCGTGGGTCAAAACGTGCTGCTTTTCTCTTCCTGTCAATAACAGAAACGATCTGCCTCTCCATGGTTAATGACCACAGCTAGTTCTCTCTCTCTCTCTCTCTCTCTCTGTGTGTGTGTGTGTGTGTGGAGAGAGAGAGAGAATCGACCACAGACCTCTCTCTCTCTCTGTGGAAAGAGAATCAATCACAGACCACACACACACACACACACACTCCGTCGGACAACCGTGGTTCGTGGAATAAATGACGTGCTTCTTTAAAATGTCACGTTGCTCCAAAGCGGACGCACTGAAGCAGAAGATATGGAAACTGTCGCGTGAAAGAATGAATTTATTATCATGATTATCATTATCATTTATTCATTCATTTATTGATCACAATTGTTATCATTGGTTTTGTTGTTGTTGTCTCATCATCACCACCACTGGCGGGGGTTTTCTAATTATCTTTTGAGGCATGCACACACACACACATACACACACACACACACACACACACAGAGAGAGAGAGAGAGAGAGAGAGAGAGAGATTCAAAAACTTTATTACTCAAGGATAAAGATTTTAGGCAACGCCCAGTCTTCCAATCTGTCCTTGTGACAACAATAACAACAACAACATTAACGATAACGACACAACAATAATAATTTTGTTAACACTGCTACATCTACTGCTACTACAACGAAGAATGATCACCATCATCATCATTAAGAGAGAGAGAGAGAGAGAGAGAGAGAGACAGAGAGAGAGACAGAGACACCGAGACACACACAGAGAGAGAGAGAGAGAGAGAGAGAGAGAGAGAGAGAGAGAGAGAGAGAGAGAAACTCGAAAAGTTTAATCAGTATAGGCCATGGCCCCTTCTGAAGGGGGTACAGTATGTATGAATAATTCAAATTGATTTGCACAATAACTCATTTAAATACTGATATACTGGCAGAAGCACACCTTAAGCAGTTAGTTAAATCAGCCAATCACAATGGTGCGTCTCTTAAAGGCTTTGTATAAATACATGCATACATTCCTTGCTATTGGTTAACTTTGAGTTGCCATAAGCAACGCAGTCCGGAACATGGATGGGTACTGACAATACTTTTGTGGAATATACTTGAGACGCAAATCACGGTAAGCCTGACAACAAAACAGAAAGTGTTTTTCATCTTCATTTTCATTCTTACACAGAGGACACAACAAATTTACACCTGTATAATTTTTATATCGGTTATCATGTACGGCGATGTCCGATTTTCCACATCTAAATCTTGTCATGAAAGATTTTATATGTCTATCAATGTCAAGCAAGAGATACTGTTCACAATTTATAGATGATTTAAAAGTTCCATAAAAATAATATCTCTCATTGCTCTGCAAATGTTCATCCCAGTTTTGCCATCTACTGTCAGCCAGTCGTTCACGTAGTTCTTTTATAAAGACATTTGTATTTTCAACACCTTGATTTATCCATACAAAACCAAATCCATTTTCAAACAAAAAATTCTTAATACCAGAAATCCAAGAATTTTTACCACGTGATTCTACGTCAACTAACATTCTATATGTTTTATATGGTGATCTTTCTTCGCCCATACGTACAATCTTTAACCAATATCTAATACACTGCAGGGATGAATTTATGTAAATAGGGTAACGACCTGTTTCCCCATATACAAAATCATTATGTGTTTTGATATGAACTCCCCAAAATTTCTTAACAGCAAGTAGATGTACTTTTTCAATGTATACAGCAGCTTTGTCTAAACCCCATATTTCAGCTCCATATTGAGCAACTGGTTGAACTTGGGCATTAAACAGTTTTAAGAACACACTTAACGAATTATTTTTTAACATATACAATTTCTGCAAAATACATAACCAGTCACGTTTTGCCCTACTTGCAAGGTCCTGGCAGGTAAGTGTAAAGCTAAGACGAGTCGAAAAGAATATCCCAAGATATTTGTAACAATTCACAATAGACATAAGCTCTCCATTAAAATACCATCTTTCTCTCGCTGCCAAATAACCACCCTTTCTGAAAACCACAATATTACTCTTTTTCATATTAACATGAAGTTGAAGTCTGGAAGCTGCATTGTACAAGTTATTCAATTGTGTTTGAAGACCTACAGGAGTTTCAGACAACAAGACAATATCATCAGCAAGCAACAATATAAATAATTCAATAACATCAGGAGTGAGTGCTGCTCCATGTCTTCCATTGGCAATTATTTCTAAGGCTAATTCGTTTAAAAATAACGAGAAGAGAACGGGGCTACACGCATCTCCTTGTTTAACACCTTGTGTACAAATAATATAGTCTGTAAATTCATTACCAGATCTCACTCTTGACTTAACAACATTGTATATGCTCTTAAAACATCGGTACAGCTTACCCTGAATACCGTTCTTTTGAAGTATTGGCCAAAGTAATTTTCTGGAGACAGAATCAAAGGCTTTTTTCAAAATCAATAAAGGCTACGTACAATTTACGATTCAATGAAAACTGTTTTTGTATAATGGCTAGAAGCGTAAACATATGATCAACAGTAGAATAATCTTTTTTTTTAAAACCAGCTTGATATTCACCAGTTATATTGTTCTCTTCTACCCATTTTTGCAATCCGCCATTTATAACTAAACTGTACAGTTTGCTACTTAGTCACAAAGGGAAATGCCTCTATAGTTACCAGGGTCATAAACTGCTCCTTTCTTAAAGAGTGGAATAATGATAGATTTCGTCCTGTTTTCTGGATACACTCCCTTTTCAAACAAAGCATTGTCAACAATACCATTACCACCATATTTAAACAGTTCTCCTATCATTCCATCTGGACCAGCAGATTTTCCATTCTTTAGTTTCTTAATTGCCGTAATAACTTGCGTCATCTTCTACATCTTTTTCCAAGAGGTCTCTGAAGTGTCGATACCATTCACCAACTGGAATATTGCTAAGTGTGCGGGATTTCTTGCATGAAATTTTATTAATATTTTGCCAAAAATCAATTTGATCATGCACCGAGCTAACCAAATTAGTAAGGATTTATTACATGTCTTTTTCTTTGTCTTTAACAGGTTCTTGTAATCTCTTCTTGCTTTACAATATTCTATGCCGTCTTCAGTTTTTAATGTTTATCGAAAAACTCTAAAAGGTTTTCTGGTTTTTGATTTAGCTATTTTACATTCTTGATCGAACCATTTCTCATTCCTGTCATTATCATTTGATATAATTTTCTTCTTCATATATTCAGCTTGCTTCATTGTGCAGTTGTTAAACATACTTAAAGCTCCATTAATGTCATCATCAATACGATTAGTTGCTATTTCCAATGCTTGTAACGTTTCTTCTTGATTAATCAAACTACTAGCACCATTAATGTCATCACCAATAAGATTAATTGCTATTTCCAATGCCTGTAACGTTTCTTCTTGATTAATCAAACTACTAAAAACATGAGCATTATTTTCCTGCCACTGTAATTTCTCAATGAATTGCGCTTTATTTTTTCGTGTGTGTGTGTGTGTGTGTGTGTGTGTGTGAGAGAGAGAGAGAGAGAGAGAGAGAGAGAGAGAGAGGGTTGGGAGGGAGAGAGAGAGGAGGGGCGTATGTTTTCGCTCGTTCTTTTGTTTAACGTCTGTCCACAATTGTGATTTCAGACGAAATTCCAACAGACCCCCACCCTCCACCTCCACCCTCCCCGCCACTCCCCACTCGTGTGCGTGCGTGCGTGCGCATGCGCGTGTCTCTGAAAATGTTTACTCGCCCGTGGCCCTTGGGAATCCACCCCCAGGATTGAATTCATCAAGCAAATAAATACTAATTGAAAGTAAATAGGAAATACACGGTTTGTGTCTGGGCCCAGTCGATATTCCCATGCCCCAAAGATGCGCACTGCAAGAGAGCGCGGCATGTATTACATGGTAATTACGAACGATTATATTGTGGAACGTTTGCCAACACAGCACCCCGGCGTTAGCATTACAGACATTCCCAACCATGGAATTCGAAGTGGGGGGATGCTGTATAAATAAATGTCCCTTCTGACACGTATCATCTGATAAAATGAAGATGCAGTAATCATTAACTCGCAAGGGGAGCAGAAAATTAATAATGGTGCCCAAAAGACTTGATCAGCTGTGAGTTTGAGTTTGAGTTTCTCAAGGAGGCGTCACTGCGTTCAGACAAATCCATATGCGCAACACCGCATCTGCTAGGCAGATGCCTGACAGCAGCATAACCAACACGTTAGTCAGGCCTTGAGTTTATATACATATATATCTACGTACCTATCAGTGTGGACTTCTTCTTAATTTTACCAGAGGACAGCATTTATGTTGCCACGGGTTCTTCGCCGGTGCGCCAAGTGCCATGCTGCACACGGGACGTTGAGTTCTCGTCCAGTTCAATGACTGGACCCCAGTTAAACTTGGGAGAAGGGGCGGCGAGAGAGGTACTCTCTCTTTACAATATTCTATGCCGTCTTCAGTTTTTAATGTTTATCGAAAAACTCTAAAAGGTTTTCTGGTTTTTGAGTTAGCTGTTTTACATTCTTGATCGAACCATTTCTCATTCCTGTCATTATCATTTGATATAATTTTCTTCTTCATGTATTCAGCTTGCTTCATTGTGCAGTTGTCAAACATACTTAAAGCACCATTAATGTCATCATCAATACGATAGTTGTCATCAATTGCTATTTCCAATGCTTGTAACGTTTCTTCTTGATTAATTAAACTACTAGCACCATTGTCATCACCAATAAGATTAATTGCTCTTTCCAATGCCTGTAACGTTTCTTCTTGATTAATCAAACTACTAAAAACATGAGCATTATTTTCCTGCCACTGTAATTTCTCAATGAACTGCGCTTTATTTTTTCGTGTGTGTGTGTGTGTGTGTGTGAGAGAGAGAGAGAGAGAGAGAGAGAGAGAGGGGGGGGGGAGGGAGAGAGAGGGGAGGGGCGTATGTTTTCGCTCGTTCTTTTGTTTAACGTCTGTATCCACATATATATCTACGTACCTATCAGTGTGGACTTCTTCTACGTAATTTTACCAGAGGACAGCATTTATGTTGCCACGGGCTCTTTCCCAGTGCGCCAAGTGCCATGCTGCACACGGGACGTTGAGTTCTCGTCCAGGTCAATGACAGGACCCCACTTAACTCTTTCCATACGAACGGCGAAAGAGACGACGTTAACAGCGTTTCACCCCAATTACCATCATCAAAATATTGCAAGCAGAAGGCTCTTATACTGAAGACGTGAATGTTGACAAAGAATACCACAATTCTGACGACGGAAGCTAAATGTTGGGTCATTCAGACACCCACTGGACATCCGTGGACGTCTGTGTAGAGGAGAAGAGAGGACTGGCCGTACTGAGTGAGTTAAACTTGGGAGAAGGGGCGGCGAGAGAGGTACTCGAACCCAGACCCTCACAGACACTGTATTGGCTGATAAACGTCTAAACCATTATGCCACCTAATATTTGTAATTGTATTTGTATTTGTATTTCTTTTAATCACAACAGATTTCTCTGTGCGAAATTCGGGCTGTTCTCCACAGGGAGAGCGTGTCGCTACACTGACAGCGCCACCCATTTTTCTTTATTTTTTCCTGCGTGCAGTTTTATTTCTTTTTTCTATCGGAGTGGATTTTTCTACAGAATTTTGCCAGGAACAACCCTTTTGTTGCCGTGGGTTCTTTTACGTGCGCTAAGTGCATGCTGCGCACGGGACCTCGGTTTATCGTCTCATCCGAATGACTAGCGTCCAGACCACCGCTCAAGGTCTAGTGGAGGGGGAGAAAATATCGGCAGCTGAGCCGTGATTCGAACCAGCGCGCTCAGATTCTCTCGCTTCCTAGGCGAACGCGTTACCTCTTGGCCATCACTCCACTTATAGTATCTACCTGCCTAACTTTGAAGGAAGTCTTATCAGTTTGTAGAATATCCAGAAGAGATTAACACTCAACTAAGACTATCTAAATTATTATGCTACAACTTTTCAAGCCGCTTTTTGCTGTAATTTTCTTCTTTATCATTATGACGTCGACTTCTCCTTCTTCACATACAGTCAATAATAGATAATGCTTCTACGTTGTGGGATTCTGCTAGCGCAAATACTCTAAAGCCTCTTGTTAGATTATGCAATCATCCTTTGAAATTAGTTTTTATTAAAGTCATGTTCGTTAACTCCTAATGATTATAGGTCGCTTGATATCCTCCCACTGGAGCTAAAACTAGAATATAATAAGGCACAAAATAGTAAGCGGGCTACGCACCTCCTTCAATCATAAATAACTTCCCAGTAAATAACATAAGACATGTACGTAAGTTGCATATACCTCGTCCAAATCTTGATCTTTTTAAGTCCAGTCTCATATACAGCGGGGGAATCTAATGGAATAATTTACCATCACATTAAAAAAAAATATAACTCACCACAACAATTTTACGCAAAATCTAAAAAATGTACCAATTCACAAAAAATGACGTCACCTGAAATGCAACATTGCTTTCGACAATTTCTGGGTTCCCGCTCACTCTCTCTTGAGTGAGTGCATTTGTGTGTGTGTGTGTGTGTGAACTGGTGGGATGGTGTTTGATTTCGACGGAAGGACTGTTGTTTTCTCCGTTGGGTCTTTAGTTTCTTTTTGCTCTTTTGTGTGTGTGTGTGTGTGTGTGTGTGTGTGCATTTGTGTTTGTGTGTGTGCGCGCGCGTTTCATGCTTTTTTTTCCCTCTCTTTTGGGAGGGTGGTGTGGTGGAATGGCTGTGAATGGTGGAATAATGGGGAAAATACTGATGTATTTTGATTGTGTTTTGATTGTTTCTTCTTTTGCTCACTTTCGCTTCTTTAGCTCTATTCCCTCTTTAGGGCGAGGGCTGGATGTAAAAAAAAAAAAAAAAAAGCATGTTACTTGCTTATCTATTTCCCTCGATTATAAAGATTTTGTCTTGTCATGTCTTGTCTTCTCCTTCTTCTTCCTCTTGTTCTTTTTTCTTTCATCCTTCTTTCCTTTCTTTCTTTCTACTTTTATCTACCTTTCTCTCTTCCTTTCATAATTATGTCACCAGTGTTGACCAGCTTTGGCAGACAGAGGTGCATGCATCATTAACAGCTGATAGCGTTCTCAGGATCGGCTCTCAAGGCCTGATCAACGCGTCAGGCATCTGCTGTTTAAACACACACACACACACACACACACACACACACACACACACACACACACACACACACACACATATGTATATATATATCGATAGGAAAAACAAATAAAACTACACGCAGGAAAAAATACAAAAAAATTGGGTGGCGCTGTAGTGTAGCGACGCGCTCTCCCTGGGGAGAGCAGCCCGAATTTCACACAGAGAAATCTGATGTGATAAAAAGAAATACAAATACAAATATATGTGTATATATATATATATATATATATATATATATATATATATATATATAATATTTATTTGCTTATTTATCATCATTCTTGTCTTATTTATCTATTTATTTATTTATTATTATTATTATTACTACTACCCCTTTTTTATATATTATAATTATTTATTTATTTATTTACTTATTTATGTACGCTTATCTATTATTTGTTCACCTTTTTTTTCTCAAGGCCTGCCTAAGCGCGTTGGGTTACGCTGCTGGTCAGGCATCTGCTTGGCAGATGTGGTGTAGCGTATATGGATTTGTCCGAACGCAGTGACGCCTCCTTGAGCTACTGAAACTTATATATACATATATATATATATATATATATATATATATATATATATATATTAATACATACAGCAGATGTGGTGTAGCGTATATGGATCTGTCCGCAAATTCTGACACCTTGAAACTAAAACTGAAGCAACATGGTTCCAGAGGGGAGAGTAAAGGAGGCAGTCCACATCACCGCCAGGAACCCCACCCTCAACCGTGACCGGGGCCGACACAACCTGCCTTCGGTGTACTCCTCACTCGTCAAGTCGCATTGTCGTGAGTTCGCTCACGGCGATGCGTACAGCTGCTAGTTCTCTACCCAGCAGTTGCGCTGAAGAAGCCGGCCGGATCGCCGACGAAAGCTACGCCAAGTGAGTAGCCTTCTTTGACTGAGAGATCGGTTTAATTTCGTAGCCATTATAAAACTGAAGCATTGTTTCTTTAAAAGTTCAATCATCTGTCATCCTCCATACCCTCAGAGCGAGGAAGGCACGCAATATGCCTACATGCCCGCAGTTCAGAGTAAACTAAAATGATCAAAGTGGAAAGTGAAAGCAACACCCATTTCCCAACCTCCCACAGAGACACTTTAAAGTGAAAGAAACTTTGCTCAGACCCCCCCGCCCCCCAAGACAAGAGGATCAAATTATAACTTTCGAAGCGAATTAAACATTGGTTAGCCGCACTGCCTACCGTCCCACACCCCCGTCCCAAGGGAAACGGACAAAAGAATCCAGATCACACTAAACATAACATGTGGTGGTGTGTGTCCATCCAGATCGATGATGACCATCGTTGTCATCCAGCTGGGGGATGGGGGGAGGGTGGTGGTGGGGTGGGGTGATGCTCATGAATCTATCTGTGAATGCACAGATGGCTGAATAGTCCAATCTGCGCTCGAAATGTCCGCAGCTCAAGTAAACTAAACTGATCAAAGTGGAAAGTGAAAGCAACACTATTTCACAACCTCCCACACAGACACGGGAGCTTTAAAGTGAAAGAAACTTTGCTCAGACCCCCCCTCGATAAGACAAGAGGATCAAATTATAACTTTCGAAGCGAATTAAACATTGGTTAGCCGCACTGCCTACCGTCCCACACCCCCGTCCCAAGGGAAACGGACAAAAGAATCCAGATCACACTAAACGTAACATGTAAGGCGTGCGGTGTGGTGTGGTGGGGTGTTGTCACAACAGATTCCTCTGTGTGAAATTCGGACTGTTCTCCCCTGGGAGAACGCATTGGTGGGAGGGGGTGGTACGACAAGTAATGTTTTATTCGCTTTGAGCGTTCTGCTTTTAATCCCTTTGTCTCTTCGCGGGGAAGAAGGCTAACTAGTGATATTTGTTTCACTGACTAGAAGCTCTTTTGTTCCTTTGAGTGTGAGTGTGTGTGGGGGGAGGGGAGGAGGGGGGGTGTTGAGGTGGGATTTCACTTTCAACTTGACTAAGTCTTTCCTCTTTTTTATTTTATTTATATGACTATTGTTTTATCATCCTCGTTTTATTCTGCTTCTGGAACTGTTCTTCCTTGATGCCTAAGCAACAAAGGTTCGCATGTTCTTGAAGTCCGTTGAACAGAGCCAACAATCAATCACGCGAATCGCGGAGGGAGCTTCTATCCAAACAATTCCGGCTGTTCGGAAGGTCGTAGACTTCAAAGGAATGGAGTCAAATGCCGCCGCAACCGTTCGTCCTGATTTAGGCCACCATTGTTTGACCAGTCACTGGCCTCCCGGGCTCTGTCGTCTGTTTACCGCAAACTGAACAGAATGTTTAACTTCTCGTGTTCAGCCGGTCTTCTGAACAAGTGTGTGTGTGTGTGTGTGTGTGTGTGTGTGTGCTGGGCAGGGAGGTTGGATTTGGAGGCTGGGGTGGTCTCTGTGAGCTGAGAGGGGGAGAGGGGGGCGGGGGGGGGGGGGGGGGGGGGGAGGGTCGCTGATGAGATTACGGTAAGAAGACCGCCCACCGGCTTGTGCGACTCTGGAAGGTTTTCATTACTTTTTGCCCAGAATTTTCTTTCTTTTCTTTTTTCTTCCATCCATTTTATTTCCAAATATAGCCAGTAATTCTACACTGCACTCTAAAACCGTGCGAGCATACAGATTTGCTAACTTTTTTTTTTCTGTCAGTTTCAGTTTCTCTCAAGTCACTGCACTCGGACAAAAAAAAAAAAAAAAAAATCATCAAATCATACGCTGCACCACATCCGTCTGACAGATGTCTGACCAGCAGCATAACCCAACGCTCAAACCAAGCCTGGAGTATGTGCATATAAATATACGAGGGTCATTCAATAAATAAGGTGAATTTTTCGGTATAAGGACTTCTAATACAGATAGAAGCTTACTTCTTTTTTTTTCTTCTTTTTTGTTTTGTTTTACTTCTTTTTCACATGTATTTAATTTGTTTTGCAGATTAAAAAAAAAACTTTGAGAGTTTTGGCGATTACCAAAGATGGCCGACCAAGAAGCATGCTCCAGGATTGAACAGCGGTCAGTTATCAACTTTTTGGTTGCTGAAGGGTGCAAACCAGTTGAAATTCATAGGAGAATGTCAACTGTGTATGGTGCCACATGTTTCAGCCGAAAAAATGTCTACAAGTGGGCTAAATTGTTTAAAGAAGGACGGAGCAGTGTTGAGGATGAAGACAGGCCTGGAAGGCCTACAGAAGTGAGGTCTCCTGAGGTGATCGAATCAGTCAATGACCTCATTCAGTCTGACAGAAGGGTGACAGTGGATGACATTGCAAGGACTTGGAGCTTATCTGTTGGGACAGCACACAAAATTGTCCATGATGACCTTGGCTACTCGAAGGTCAGCTGCCGGTGGGTGCCAAAGATGCTAGGCCTCACACAGCAGCCCGAACGGTGCAGACCATCAACGAGCTGGGCTGGGAACTGCTCCCTCATCCCCCTTACAGCCCAGACCTTGCCCCTTCAGACTTTCACCTGTTTGGTCCCTTGAAAGCGTTCACGAGAGGCACGAAGTTTGAAAGTGACGATGAAGTCAAAAGTGTTTGTGAGCGACTGGCTGAGACATCAGTCCAAAGGTTTTTACGCTGAGGGAATACGGAAGCTTGTGCACAGATGGGAAAAGTGTGTGACAGTGCTGGGAGACTACGTTGAAAGAAAAAAAAAGTAAGCTTCTATCTGCATTAGAAGTCCTTATACCGAAAAATTCACCTTATTTATTGAATGACCCTCGTATGTATATATTTGTATTCCGAACAGAGCGGATTTCTCCTACAGAACTTTCCTAGGGGACAACACTTACGCTGCCATAGGCTCTTTTCCAGTGCGCCAATTGCCTGCTGCACACGGGGGGGGCCTCGGTTTATCGTCTCATCCAAAATTACTAGACGCCCACTCTGATTTTC
>NC_134896.1:5344930-5349930 GCF_041734735.1 Babylonia areolata | reverse complement strand
CTAATGCATTTGTATTCCCCCACCCCAGCCCCCACCCCCACCCCCCCAAAAAAAGTGAACGCATATTTCACTCCTTTTTTTTGTTCAAACAAAAAAGCAAACAAACAAAAACAAAAACAAAACAAAGCACCTATGATCAACGCCTGTCGAATTATTATATACATCACAAATAAACATAAAGCACACAAATCTCACTTTCCGGGAGGCGTCAGAGAAAGCCTGTGGACTGGCCCACTATGCCACACATTCATTTTACAGGAGTAATAATAATAATAATAATAATAATAATCGATACTTATATAGCACACTATCCAGAAATCTGCTCTAGGTGCTTTACAAAACCGCTTTTGTTAACATAAAATATCATATCTATGTTACATACACACACCAAAATGTGACCACCCACGCACACGCACACGCGCACACACACACACACACACACACACACACGCTGCATACATACATTTTAACATACATGTATATCTAACAGCTACCCTAACACATACGCACACATTGGCAGCCGCAAACTTACATAAACACACGCACACGCACAACAACAAACAACAAAAGAAGCAATCCATTAAACAGGTAAGAAAGAAAACAATATAAAGGAATATCCAAGATAGAGGTTAAAAAAAAAAAAGAAAAAAAAAAAGAACGGATGTTTTTGCAAGTGAATGAAACCAAGATCCGAAAAACAAATTGAACGGATGAAGAAGTAAGCGAATAAATAAGAATGAAAAAAAAAAGTAAGTAAAGTAGATAGATGAATAAGTAGATAACGAAAAACAAACAAAACAACTGAATAAACAAATGAATCAATAACTAAATCAATGGAATTATCACTCAATAAATAGCTGTTGTGTTACTTGGCTTCTTAATTAATCAGGGATAGATAAATAGACGAATAATACCCCCCCCCACTCCAACTGAACAAATAATAAAAAGAAGATAGAATCAAACTCAAACTGTAATATCCAGACAACTGCAATACGACCCAAAGACAAAAAGTCTGCGCGAAAACAGACTCAGAGATAGCAATACGACCCAAAGACAAAAGTATGCACGAAAACAGACTCGGACACACACACACACACACACACACACACACACACACACACACACACACACACACACACACACACACACACAGATGCGTGCGAGTTCAACAAAGAGAGTGGAAAAGCATTCGTTGTCAACGTCACAGATTTGGGACTGGTGGGGAGAAAAAAAAAAAAAACAACAACATAGGGAAGATCTGACCTTGAAGGTAATAAGTTAATTAACACGGGAACTTGTCCTGAAAATAGATGTGGACAACTGGGGAAAATACTCGGAAAACAATCATGTGTAGCAAAATATAGACAGACGGCGAAACACAAGGCGTGGTGGGCGAGAAGGGGGGGAGGGAGGAAGTAAGGGAGGGAGGGAGAGACAGACAGAGAGACAGACAGCGAGACAGACAGAGTTCAGTTCAGTTCCACTTTCTCAAGGAGGCGTCACTGCGTTCGGACAAATCCATACACGCTACACCACATCTGTTGAGCAGATGCCTGACCAGCAGCATAACCCAACGCGCTTAGTCAGGCCTTGAGTGCATGCTTACATATTTGTGTACCTATGAAAGTGGATTTCATTTTACGTAATTTCGCCAGAGGACAACACTCTCGTTGCCATGGGTTCTTTTTCAGTGCGCCAAGTGCGTGCTGCACACGGGACCTCGGTTTATCGTCTCATCCGAAAGACTAGACGCTCAGTTTGATTTTCCAGTCAAACTTAGGAGAAAGGGCGAGAGCGGGATTCGAACCCACACCCTCACGGACTCTCTGTATTGGCAGCTGAGCGTCTTAACCATTCTGCCACCTTCCCCCGAGACAGACAGAAAGAGAGAGAAGTGACAGACAGACAGACAGACGGAGAGAGACCGGTGGGGGGTGGGGGGGGGGGGGGGCAAAACAGTGAGAGACGCACAGACACTAAGAGAGAAAGAGGGAGAGAGACAGAGAGAAAGAGAGAGGAAGAGATAGAGAGAGGGGGAAAGAGACATAGAGACAAAGAGGGGGAGAGACAGAGGAAGAGATAGAGGGAGAAAGAGACAGAGACAGAGAGAGGGGGAGAGACAGGGGAAGAGACAGAGAGAGGGGGAGAAAGAGACAGAGACAGAGAGAGAGGGAGACAGAGACAGAGAGAGGGGGAGAGACAGGGGAAGAGACAGAGAGAGGGGGGAAAGAGACAGAGACAGAGAGGGGAAGAGACAGAGAGAGGGGGAAAGAGACAGAGAGAGGGGGAGAGACAGAGAGAGGGGGAGAGACAGGGGAAGAGACAGAGAGAGGGAGAAAGAGACAGAGACAGAGAGGGGGAGAGACAGGGGAAGAGACAGAGAGAGGGGGAGAGACAGGGGAAGAGACAGAGAGAGAGGGAGAAAGAGACAGAGACAGAGAGGGGGAGAGACAGGGGAAGAGACAGAGAGAGGGGGGAAAGAGACAGAGACAGAGAGGGGAAGAGACAGAGAGAGGGGGAAAGAGACAGAGAGAGGGGGAGAGACAAGGGAAGAGACAGAGAGAGGGAGGGAAAGAGGCAGAGACAGAGAGGGGGAGAGACAGAGAGAGAGGGAGACCAACAGACCGACCGACAATACAATCAACAAACAGACAGGCAGACAGACCGGCACAGAGACGAATGAATGAATGAATGATTCACAAATGAATGTACTAACAATAAATAAAAAACAAACAAACTCACACATGGAAAAAAACAACAACAACCACCCAAACATGTTGAAAAGAAAGATTTGAAAAGGAGTACTGAAACTAAATACCACGATAGTGGTGGAAAAACAAAAACACAAACGGGTGGACAACTCCCATACAAAAAAAACCCCAAAACGATCAATCAAAGAACATATTAATCAATTAACTATACAGATGAATAAACAAATAAATATACAAATAAGTATACAAACATACAAACAAATTAACAAACAAGCAAAATAAGTATACAAACATACAAACAAATTAACAAACAAGCAAATAAATAAAGAGAAAAAAAAAGATACATAGATAAATATATAGAGATAAATAAATAAACAAATAAATAGACCAATAATTCAATAAAAACAATATAAAAATAAAATTAAAAAAAAAAAAAACAGAAAAAAGAGTAAAGGAAGATGCTGTTGAATCACGCCTTACCTTCCACGCAAAATGCTGCCCAACAGGAAGAAGATGACGACGCTCAAAAGCAGAAGACGGAGAGTGTGTTGAGGCAAGAGGAAAGCTGCCACCACCGCCAGCCACACACACACACACACACACACACACACACAGCGGGCAACAGAAGGGAATGGAAGGAAGGAAGAAGGAAGGAAGGGAGGGAGGGAGAGAAAAAAGTCTTCAAGAACAGCAACCAACAACACCCGCTACACTTGCAAGGCTGTGTTGTTCTACTACCTGTCTGTCGCTTTTTCTTTCCCTTCTTTTTTTTTTCTTTTTTTTCTTCCCCTTCTCTTCACTTTCCGGGACCTTTCTTCGGTCCAACGAACACTGGAGACTCGAACCCAAAACGTGCACGCTCGTGTGGCGTGAGTGTTTGTGTATGTGGTCCCCTCGAGACCTCCCAGTCTTTCTCCAAAATTCCCAAGCCACTCTGTATGTTATGGCTTACGATTTCATCTCTCTCAAGAACAACATGTCACTGGTGATTTTCGCACATGAAAAACTGTCCACAATATGTTAACCAACATACACATAGGGCTGTTATTGTTGTTTTGCTTTTCGTGTGTGTGTGTCTTTTTGTTTTTGTTTTTCAAACAGGTATAGCTGTTCGGTCTTCAGGGCGGCGTGTTTGGACAACTTGTGACCTTAATTCATTTTCTTTTTTCGTTGAAGAGCGGAGGACGTTGATGATATTGTGCGCTTATGTCTAACGCTTCTGGTTTTGTCCAAAGCAAAAATTCAGCGATGTCTCAACTAAAAGAGTGACCACCAACACAATCCCCCTCGATGAAGAAAAGAAAAAAGAAAGAAAAAAAAGGAGTCTAGCGGAATCTTTCGGCACAAGTCTTCAAAATGTCTTTCACTGGCGTTTGTAAATCACTGTCCAGGATGAAGACACAAACGGTGATTATATTTCTCTCCCCTTTTGACTTTCTCGTGGAGGTCGCGACAGTGCTCAGTCCCAATCCGATCCCGGGCGTAGATGCAGTTCCACAGTGCTGATCAGTGTCAGTTTCTGTGCCAAGGAGGCGTCAAAGAGTGCGGGCAGACCCATAAACGCTACACCCCTCTTGCCAGGATGCCACCCTCTCCGTGTCAGACCAGGGAGGGAACAAGTCAGCACAGTTCTCAACTTACCTTCCTTTCACAGACACTGGAGAATCTTCGTGTCCTTCATTCAGAAAGCGTTACGAGAACTTTCACAGTTGCAAACCGATCACTAAACAAAGTTCAAACCATTTTCAGTACCAAGACGAAATCTCCCTGAGAAGAAAAGAAAAGAAAGTAAAAGATTTTTTTTTTTTTTAAAGAAGAAAAAACGAAAAGAAAATGAAAACAAAAATAATGCTCCTGTCAATTACGAACAACGAAGTTCATTTGTTTTTTTGTTTTTTTAAAACTCCATTGACAACCACAAAAACAACGAAGTTATTAGTGTTTTTGTTGTTTGTGTGTGTGTTTGTTCTCAGTCCACAAAACCTGCCGTACCCAAGACGTTATTCTTTCTTCTGTTTCTCTATTACCACACACACACACACACACACACACACACACACACAAAACAAAAAACAAACAAACAAAACAACAAAAAACAAAAAAAGATAAAATGAAAATGAAAAAAAGCCAAAAAACAAACAAAACACAACAAAATAAACCCATTTAGGTCCTCAAAAATTCTTTGCCCTTACTACAGTAACATAAAGAAGAAGAAGAAGAAGAAGAAGAAATTTTCCAAAAACCATCCAGTCACTCAAAAAAAAAACCCCCCCAAAAACAAAAAAAAAC
>NC_134896.1:5332430-5337430 GCF_041734735.1 Babylonia areolata | reverse complement strand
CTGCCTGCGATTCAGAGAAACCATTAGCCAAGCACACGGAGAAATCACCAATGCAGGAACGTTTGTTTTACACAAAAAAAGGAAATATCTCTCAATAATCATCTTGCGCAGAAGAAGGCAAGAAAAACCAGGCAAATAGATAAAACAAAAGCTGTAAAACTGTTTTAAAATCTGCACTTTAAAACGATAAGACACGGCCTATGGGGGCCAGTTACAAGGGATAAAAAATCCTCAGGGGACTAAATTAGAATCTTGGTCAATCCCAAGGTTGTTTTTTTTTTAAACTGGACACCGCACCATGACCTGTTGGGCTCACTGGATGAAGCAAGTTATGCGATAATAATAATAATAATAATAATAATAATAATAATAATAATAATAATAATAACAATAACAACAGTAATGTTTTTTTCTTTCATTAAAAAAAAATAAAAAAATAAAAACCAGTATGTGAAAATCGCCAAAACGCAAAGGGGTCTAACTTGGGCAAGACACTCCACTATTCTGTTCTCTCTCTCTCTCTCTCTCTCTCTCTCTCTCTTTCTTTCTTAGTTCCCTCCCCCCCCTCCCTCCAACCTCAACCGCTTCCCTTTTCATTCGAATA
Organism: Babylonia areolata; assembly: GCF_041734735.1. NCBI lineage: Eukaryota > Metazoa > Mollusca > Gastropoda > Neogastropoda > Buccinidae > Babylonia > Babylonia areolata. The sequence goes on along the minus strand of NC_134896.1, from coordinate 5,336,826 downwards.
TACAGAAATGTCGATTTCTAATTAATAATAACAATCATCATTATGATAGAAATGATAATAATCCAAACAATAATATCATTTATTTTCAGTCTAATATCATCATCTTAGATGAACAGACTATAAATAAATAAAAGAACACTCTCCACAGCCCATTAGTCGGGACAGCAGCTACCTCCTCTGCTGATCTGATGGTCATAGTTGGACATGCAGGCCCAACACTCGGTTTATATCACAGATTGACATAAGTTTACATTTGGGCCAACAGTAAAGTGAGAGCTGTATTATCAATGGTTTCTCCAGTCAATGGGAAACCATTTCCAGCTTAGTCTTTTGTGAAGGACTATGACTCTCAAACTAGGAGGCTAAATTGCATTGGCTCTTAGTGCTGCAGCCTTGTGGGCTAGTTGGCCTTTGGGAACCATCCCAACGCCGACTGTCCTAAAACCCTCTTGGCCGAGAGAGTGGGGATGTAACTTGGGCAAGACACTCTCCACTATGATCAAATTCTAGCCCAAATAGTCGGAACAGCAGGTGCCTCCTCTGCTGTTCTGATGGTCATAGCGGGACATGACTGGCCATCATACACAGCAGTGAGGTGACAGCCCTCCGCTCTCCACTGACCGGCAAACTCGTGGTCAACAGGGTTAAAGGACGTTCGACAGCAGCCTTAGCAATGGTTCTTTTCCGGTGTTGCTCAGTGTGTGTGCGTGCGTGTGTGTGTGTGTGTGTGTGTGTGTGTGTGTGTGTGTGTGTGTGCGTGCGTGCTTGCGTGTATGTACGTATGTATGTGTGTGTGTGTACGTGTGTGAATGCGTGTGTGTGTGCGTCACCCAGGGTTTTGCTACGGATTGCGCCATTAAAGACATTAACCAGGATTTCGCTTCGGCTTTTATCATCAAAGGTGTCAATTAATCACAGGCGCGCACTCGGGGACAATTAGATATCTTCTCTCTAATGTGGCCATTTCGCAGGGGGGAATTTCCCTGCTATGCCTCGTTATCTCCTCAATAATCTGGGCCCGGGAAAACAGGAAGAAAAGACACATCGATGGTGCTGTTATACCCACAACGAGCTGACCGTAAAACTGCATGCATACTTTCTGTTTACCTTGCTGTCGACGTTTTGTGAATCCTTTTCGCTTGCTTTGTATCATCATTTGGAGAGTTTGCTACCACACGCTCAGCAGCATTACCCCCCCCCCCCCCCCCTGCACACCCTCCCCCCCCCCCTTCCACTAGAACTTGAGTGGAGGTCTGGAGCCAGTTGCATTGCTTGGTTCTAACTTTCTGACAGTTACACGTGACTTAATGACCGAACTGCGCCATTGGTCAGTTCCATACTACACACAGTAAGTAGCAGGTTACGACCACACTAGGCTCTTCCGGAAGTCCGAGCAATGCAACTGGCTCCACGACACTTGGATGAGACAATAAACGGAGGTCCCGTGAGTAGTGTGCACTTAGCGCATGTAAAACAAGAGAGGCAAGGCCTTCAAGACTCACTTGTGATACACTTTTTAAAAAATCCAAGCTTTTTATGCATTGAGTATAATTTCAAAATGTAATGTTTAAGATGAGAAAGATCAGTTTAAAGCAAATTAAGTCCCCTAGCATTAATTACAGAGTAATTTCCCTTTTTTACTATCTGCACCAAAACGTTTGCAAAATAAATAAAACTTCCATGCTTAGCAAAAGAAGTTCCTGTTTGAACAAAAAATGATAATAATGACTGCTCTTGTTGTTGGGTCAGAATATCAGATGAAAGTGCCAAGTTTAGAGAATGCAAAAAACATAAATATAACAGTAAATGCAGTTTGCATATAATTAGGCTTCATTTCTTTCTTCTTCTTTTTTGTGCCCATCCCAGAGGTGCAATATTGTTTTAAACAAGATGACTGGAAAGAACTGAATTTGTCCTATTTTTATGCCTAATTTGGTGTCAACTGACAAAGTATTTGCAGAGAAAATGTCAATGTTAAAGTTTACCACGGACACACAGACACACACACACACACACAGAGACAACCGAACACCGGGTTAAAACATAGACTGACTTTGTTTACACAAGTGAGTCAAAGAGCCCGCGACAACAAAAGGGCTGCTGTCAGTGGCATAAAAAATCCACTTTGATGGGAAAACAAATACACCTGCACCTGAAAGAATGAGGAGAATGGGTGGCATTCTCACGGTAATCAGAGAGAGAGAGAGAGAGAGAGGGAGAGAGAGCGGGGGAGAGAGAGAGGGAGAGAGAGAGAGGGAGAGAGAGAGAGAGGGAGACGGAGAGAGGGAGAGAGAGAGATGGAGAGAGAGGGAGAGAGAGAGGAGAGAGGGAGGGAGAGAGAGGGGAGAGAGAGGGAGAGGGGGGAGAGCGGGGGGGAGAGAGAGAGGGAGAGAGAGAGGGAGGGAGAGAGGGAGAGAGAGGGGAGAGAGAGAGAGAGGGAGAGAGAAGAGGGGGAGAGAGAGAGAGGGAGAGGGAGAGAGGGAGGGAGAGATAGGGAGAGAGAGAGAGAGAGAGAGGGGGAGAGAGAGAGGGAGAGAGAGGGGGAGAGCGTACAGCATCCCGATGTTCGCGCACAGAAAATCTATTTTAACATGGAACACTGAAGAACAGTACAGCACAACGCAACGCATACAACGCAGCATACAAAAAAAAAACCAATAGAATACAATGCAATACAACACAATACAACTCAATACGATAAAATAAAATGCATTACAACACAATAAAATACAATACAAACCAGCAACATACAACACGATACAATACAATGCAATACAAATACACAAAAGTATAATACAACACAATGGAATACAAACTGTTGGATCAAGAAAAGACCTTGGTACGCGACACACTGAATCATCAACAGTGTTCTCAACAACATGACAGACTGCTTCAAGACTGAATTCTGAAAATCAATTCCGTATTGTTATTTGCTGTTGTTTTTGGTGTTGCGCGCGCGCGTGTGTGTGTGTTTGAGTGTGAGTTTGTGTGTGAGTGTGTGTGTGAGTGTGCGCGTGTGTGTGTGCGTGTGTGTACGTGTGTGTGTGTGTGAGTGTGTGTGTACGTGTGTGTGTGTATGTGTGTGTGTGTGTGTGTATGTGTGTGTGTGTACGCGCGCGCGCGCGAGTGTGTGTGTGTGTGTGTGTGTGTGTGTGTGTGTGTGTGTGTGTGTGTGTGTGTGTGTGTGTATGTGTGCGTGCGTGTTTGTGTATGAGTATGCGTGTGTGTGTGTGTGCGTGCGTGTATGCGCATGCGTGTGCGTGTGCGTGTGTGTGTGTGTGTGTTCAATATAGACAGTTGACTCTACCATCAGTATACACAGGGTTTCGACACAACCTTGGTGTAGACCCTTGTCTGTGATAAACATGCAATATTCAGGACACACACTGGAGTAAAACGTATGTCACAACTCAAACCGATTCAAACGAACAAACTAAAAAAAAAAAAAAGGGGTTGACTCTTATTTATTTGTGTAATGACCTTATGGAAAACGTCTAGACGAAAAAAAGTGTAAAAAAAAATCAAGGCATTTTTGCCAAAGCACGTAGCAAAAAAAACAAAACAAAACAAAACAAAACAAAAACAACACACACACACACACACACACACACACACACACAATCTTTGTAAACACATACGAAATCTATACAAAAAGTCATAAATCAGCTTACAAATATATATATATCATCGCCCCAACAGCGTCTATTTCTTGTCATGTGTTTTTTTTTCTTTTCCACCAGGTGATGACATTTCAGTTGTTCCCGACAAACGGCTTTCAGCCACCACCACCACCACAACAGACAAAACATCATTGTCCCCCCCAAAAACAATGACTGAACGAGGCTAAACAACATGCTTGAAACATTTAAACTTCTCTGTCAGTCAAAAAACAAGCAAACAAGCAAGCAAACGAACAAAACCAAAAAAAAAAAGAACAAGAAAAAAAAAGGACGTTAACAGACAAGTCAAGACGTGACGAGACGAGACCAGACCAAGAGACCAGACCAGACCAAAAGAGACCAGACAAGACCGGACCAGACAAAAAGAGACAAGACCAAACAAAAAGAGACCAGACAAGACAAGACCAGACAAAAAGAGACCAGACCAGACAAGACCAAAGCAGACAAAAAGAAAACAAACTAGACACAGAGACCATAACAGACCAGACCGGACAAAAAGAGACCAGATCAGACCAGACCGGACCAGAAAAAAAGAGACCAGATCAGACCAGACCGGACCAGACAAAAAGAGACCAGATCAGACCAGATCAGACAAAAAGAGATCAGACCAGACCAGACCAGACAAAGAGACCAGACCAGGCAAGACAAAAAGAGATCAGACCAGACCAGGCAAGACAAAAAAAAAGAAAAAAAGACCAGACCAGACAAGACAAAAC
>NC_134896.1:5314930-5322430 GCF_041734735.1 Babylonia areolata | reverse complement strand
GGGAAGGAAAAAGTGGATAACATGTTCGTCTGTGTTTGAATATGGATTTGGCTTTGTGTGAATGGAACAGTGTGCTGAAGTGTTAATGGTTTGGTTTTGTTGTTTTTTTTTTCCGCCAAATGCTGATCGATGGTAGATGGCAAACACGGTATAATCGCATTCGTACCAGTAACAGAATTGATATGAAAAAGAACTTTCTGTGGTTTACCCAGTAACACTAACTGTGGTTAAATGTGCACTTGAAATGCTTAACAACGAAACTTTGGGATATCACAACTGATAATGCGTCCATATAGATACACAACTTTGAGCGCAAATGTCTTGGTCTGTCCTGTGTGCAGTGAATCCCAAGAAATGGGCTACATTTTGTTCTTCGTCGCCCAGCACCATGAAATATTCGCGAAATGAAATATCCGTCTCTCCAGCCTGACGTCTTCCACCCTCACTGCTGCAGCTCTGGATTCAGCCATGACCAGCACACTGGACGACCACGCCCCAGCCACCAGACGCAAAGTGGGGTCAGCCAGGTGTAACCCCTGGTACAGTGCAGCTGCTGAGCAAGCCCGGGCTGCCAAACAACACAAGCACAGAATGGAAAGATTGTGGTGCAAATCGGGTTTTATCTGTTCACAAACAGTTGTTTAACCACGGCAAAAAAGCTGCGACAAAGATTATTCATCATGTCAAGACAGCATAGTACTGTAACAAAGTCAAAGAAAGCTTCTCGAGTGGTCGTTTGTTTCAAGCAGCAAACCGTTTACTTGGAATGAAACAATCATCGTCACTTGCCACCATCTTTCCACTAACTGAACATCCAAACCGTTTTCTTCAGAACTTTAAGGGCAAAATCAGTGCGATAAGAAACAACCTTGGCTCAGCCTTACCTAAGTTTCCTCCTTTCAGTGAACCTGGTTTCCATGGTCGACCTCTCAGTCATTTCACACCTGTGACTCAAGATCTTGTCAAACGTACAATTCTCTCTTCTCCACTTGAAACATGTGAACTTAATCCCTTCCCTTCAAATCTATTTTTCTGGATTGCCTTGACATTCTCTTACCTTTCAGAACTGACATAATGAATGACTCTTCAACGTCTGGAAACTTTCCTGATTCATAAAAGTGGTAAAAACCTCTGCTAAAGAAGCCTTCACTTGATCCCGATGATTTGAAGAATTACCGTCCTGTTTCAAATCTTCCCTTCTGTTTAAATTGTCAGGGCGTCTCGTTCTTTTTCAGCTTAGTGACCATTTGACTCACAACAACGTACTCAGCCCTTTCCAGTCAGCATACAGACCTCATCAAAGCACTGAAACTGCACTTGTGAAGATCATAAATGATATCTTAACATCCCTTGACACTGGTAAAATTTGTGTCCTTACATTGCTGGATCTTTCAGCTGCTTTTGATACCACTGACCACGCTATCTTGCTAAACATACTTAGAAACTCCTTTGGCATCTCTGGCTCCGCACTGTCATGGTTCCAGTCCTACCTGAGAATTAGATCAGAAACAGTCACGGTCAATGGCCATCAATCTTTCACATCATCAGGTATATATGGTGTTCCGCAAGGATCTGTACTTCGACCAGTGCTATTTATTCTTCATACTCAACCACATTTCGATGTTGTCGAAACCATTCTGTAAATCATCATGCCTTTCCTGACGATAACCAGCTCTACAAAGAAACAACTTTTTCTTGACTCTTCCACTGGGGCACCTCAACAGTGTATTGCTGACGTTAAGGCATGGATGAATCAAAACAAACTACAACTAAATTATAGCAAAACTGAGGCTATCATTATTTCTTCAAGCTGTATCTGTTGTTGGCGTCCGTCTGTCTCGGGAGACAATGGAACTCTGCGCCTAGTTCAGTCAAGTTGTTGAGCTGCAGCGCCTGCTGTGGCTGTACAGTCCGATTCTGGATCGGCAGGCTCTGTTGCAGTTGTCGCAGGTGAAAGTCGCGCCCAGTGGCTCAGAGGGTACGGATTCTGCCCTCTGCCGTCTGCGCTCTCTTCCCTCTTCCCAGTGCTGTTCTCTCTTCTCCTCGCTCCTCTGGACACATGCCTTCACGGTCCTTCTCCAGCTGTTGCAATCTTCAGCCACCGCCTCCCAACCTGCTGGGTCCATGTGTCTTCAAGCAGACTGTCTATAAACAACTCTTTACCTTCCTCTCTCAAAATTGGAGATTCAGATGTAGACTTTGTATCTTCAGTGAAGAATCTGGGTGTGACTTTTGATTCAAACCTTTCAATGGAGAAACATATAAACAATCTCTACAAGGCTGCATACTTTCAAATTCGAAAGATCAGTTCCGTCCGACATCTCCTTACTACTCAAGCTGCACAAACTCTGGTGTGCTCTCTTGTCTCGTCCAGACTTGATTATTGTAACTCACTCCTCATTGGTTGTCCTAGATACTTAATACATAATCTCCAGAAAGTTCTTCTTCTTCTTCTGCGTTCACTCGTATGCACACGAGTGGGCTTTTACGTGTATGACCCCGCCATGTAGGCAGCCATATTCCGTTTTCGGGGGTGTGCATGCTGGGTATGTTCTTGTTTCCATAACCCACCGAACGCTGACATGGGTTACAGGATCTTTAACGTGCGTATTTGATCTTCTGCTTGCATATACACACGAAGGGGGTTCAGGCACTAGCATGTCTGCACATATGTTGACCTGGGAGATCGTAAAAATCTCCACCCTTTACCCACCAGGCGCCGTCACCGTGATTCGAACCCGGGACCCTCAGATTGACAGTCCAACGCTTTAACGACTTGGCTATTGCGCCCGTCAACCAGAAAGTTCAAAATGCAGCAGCAAGGTTGATCTTTAGAACCAAAATGACTGACAATTTCACTGATCTCATGCACTCTCTTCACTGGTTACCAATTTCTGCCCGTATTCAGTATAAAGTCGCAACTCTTACCTTCAACTCCATTTCGTGTGCTGCCCCTCAGTATTTGAGAGAAGTCATTCAAACCAACAAACCCCATGACAACTCAGATCATCTTCCGATTCACGGCGGTTACTCGCTCCGCGTGTTAAAACCCAGTCCTTCGGTGATTCTTCCTTTTCTCATTCAGCTCCATCTGTCTGGAACAATTTTCCTCACGATCTTCGCCACTCTTCCCCATTTCAATCTTTAAAAACTGGTCTGAAAACACATCTTTTTGAAAACGCCTAAACATAGGTCTTCCATCCCTTTCCAATAACATTCAGTTATAATCCATGCAGACTCCTCGCGTGCGTGCGTGCGTGCGTGCGTGCGTGTGTGCGTGACTAAGAAATTTCTGTTTTATGCTTTTGTGCGTCAAATCTTTTCTCTTTTTTTTAATTTTTATTCTTTGTGTGTGTGTGTGTGTGTGTGTGTGTGTGCGCGCGCGCGCGCGTGTAATTATGTTTATTATAAAGCGCTTTTATTTCCTTTCAGAGAAGAAAGCGCTCAACAAGTATCCATTATTATTATTATTATTTATCAAATATTTATGAAACCATCTCTCTCTGTTTAAATCAATGTCTTTTGATTAATGTCGTCAAGCAACATTAGTAATTATGTTCAGTTTTCCTTGTTTTTGTATAAGGCTTTCACACAAAAATTGAGAGAAATTGGGAAATTTGCTATTTTGTGAGACGAATGTAGTTAACATTTTGTTATCTACAGTTATGTTTGTTTGCTTGTGTAGTTTCATTGAGTTGTTCAATGCTAACCCCTTCACTTGGCCTGTGACGAACCGAAGTGGACGAAATTCAGGGATGAGTTTTGTAAGGAGTTTAGAGTCCATCATGTGGGGAGTTTGTATGTACTAGGTTATGATAACAACGATATAATAACGAAAACCTACTACTACTACTACTACTGCTGCTGCTGCTGCTGCTGCTGCTACCCATCATCATCATTATAATACTAATATACTAATACTAATAATGATATTGATAATAATAAAGACAACAACCAACCAAACAAACAACACACACACACACACACACACACACATATGAGTGGTGGTGGCTTCGTGGTAACCCGTCCGACCAGACTGGGAAGCGAGCACGAGGTCTGAGTCCCAGTACTGACCGGACTTCTCACTCCCCCACCCCCCCCCCACACACACACACCCACCCTCCACCCTCACTAGACCACACCAACCCAACACAACCCACCCCATCTCAACCCCTGCTCACCCACCCACTCCTCAACGCTCCTCCACTAGACCACATCACCCTCACCCCCACCTCACACCCTCAACCCTAAAGCGGAGTGATGGCCCAGAGGTAACGCGTCCGCCTTGGGAGCGAGAGAATCTGGGGGGCGCCGGTTCGATTCATGGCTCAGCCGCCGATATTTTCTCCCCCTCCACTAGACCTTGAGTGGTGGTCTGGACGCTAGTCATTCGGATGAGATGATAAACCGAGGTCCCGTGTGCAGCATGCACTTAGCGCACGTAAAAGAACCCAGGGCAACAAAAGGGTTGTTCCTGGCAAAAATTCTGTAGAAAAATCTACTTCGATAGGAAAAACAAATAAAACTGCACGCAGGAAAACAACAACAACAAATGGGTGGCGTTGTAGTGTAGCGACGCGCTCTCCCTGGGGAGAGCAGCCCGAATTTCACACAGAGAAATCTGTTGTGACAAAAAGAGAAATACAATACAATACAACACAATACAATACAACACCTACTCATCCACCCACCCGGTTTCAAATGACGGTAACACCAGCCGGTACCAGTCGTAGTTGATCACAATGATCAGGACAAACACCCCAGGGGGATGTGGGGGTGGGGGGTGGGGGTGGGGGGGGCAGTGTCCGAAGTGTCGTCACCGGTGTTGACCTGAGCACAGCTGCTGCTGAACCCGTTATTTACGATGCCACTGACGAGACAATAAAGAAGATCCTATCGATAATGAACCACGGACCGTGGACAGACCGTTTTTTTGTGATCGGTGTTCGATATCATGAGATGGATGATAACGGCACAAAGCGCTGATGCTGTCTGTTGTGTGGTGTGGTGTGGTGTGGTGTGGGGTGTGTAATGTCGTGTTGTGTCGTGTCGTGTGTGTAATGTCGTGTTGTGTCGTGTCGTGTGTGTATTGTCGTTTCGTGTTTTTGTTGTGTTGTGTCGTGTCGTGTCGTGATGTGTTCTGTGGTGTGATGTCGTTTTGTGTGGTGCGGTGTCGTGTTGCGCTGTGTTGTGTTGTGTCGTGTGTGTAATGTCGTGTCGTGTCGTGTCGTGTCGTGTCGTGTCGTGTCGTGTCGTAATGAATCGATATCATGAGACAGATGATAACGGCACAAAGTGCTGATGCTGTCTGTTGTGTGGTGTGGTGTGGTGTGGTGTGGTGTGGTGTGGGGTGTGTAATGTCGTGTTGTGTCGTGTCGTGTGTGTATTGTCGTGTAATGTCGTGTCGTGTTTTGTTGTGTCGTGTCGTGTCGTGTCGTGTCGTGACGTGTTCTGTGGTGTGATGTCGTTTTGTGTGGTGTGGTGTGGTGCGGTGTCGTGTTGCGTTGTGTTGTGTTGTGTCGTGTGTGTAATGTCGTGTCGTGTCGTAATGAATCGATATCATGAGACAGATGATAACGGCACAAAGTGCTGATGCTGTCTGTTGTGTCGTGTTGTGTGGAGTGGTGTGGTGTGTGTAATGTCGTGTCGTGTTGTGTCGTGTCGTGTGTGTATTGTTGTGTTGTGTCGTGTCGTGTCGTGTCGTGCTGTGTTCTGTGGTGTGATGTCGTTTTGTGTGGTGTGGTGTGGTGTGGTGTGGTGTGGTGTGGTGTGGGTTGTGTGGTGTGGTGTGGTGTGGTGTGGTGCGGTGTCGTGTTGTGTTGTGTTGTGTTGTGTTGTGTCGTGTGTGAAATGTCGTGTCGTGTCGTGTCGTAATGAATTGTGCCGTGTCGTGTCCGTGACGTGTCGTGTTGCGTTGTGTCGTGTGTTGCGCTGTGTTCTGTTGTGTCGTGTCGTGTCATGTTGTGGGCAACATCCACAAACTTTCCCCCTCAAAACGGAAAGAGCAGTGTTCACAACATGGCGTGGACGATCACTCCGCCAGTCACCCAGAGAGGGGGAGGGGAACGAATGTGGGTGTTGCCCCCCAAAACAACGTCCACAGTTCAAATGAACCAACGTTGGACAGATCAACTGACCCACGTCTCGCTCTGTCCAAGTTGATTTTAAATCGAATTTTTTTTCAAAATATTGAAAACAACGTACTCCACACTGGAGGCGGGGGGGAGGGGGGGGGGCGGTGGGGGGGGACGGACGGAGGGGGGGAAAGAGGGAAGATGATCACACAGTCTGGCTGGCTCCGCGACTAAGCCATTATTGTCGGTCAGTAAGGGGGCTTAGTAGGTGGTGTCCTAAGTACGTTAAGTCACAGCAGGCACTGCACCACTGAACACCACCGAAGAGACTCAGCAGCAGTGCAGGGTCTCCTTTGGTGTGGGGCCCTGCCGACGCTGGGACTGTGACAGACGAACCGCGTGGGATGGAGTGCCACTGAAACCGCGCGTGTACGCCGCCCCAACATCTGTGTCTGCAGAGTCATTGGGCAGAAATGACGCTGTGAGTCTCTTTTTTTTTAAAGGTGTTTTTTTTAATGATTCGTTTCTGTTCCCTTATCTTTTCGTTATTTACTCGGCTCCTTCCTTTCATCTGTCTTGTCTGCACCCGTATTCCTTCAGGGATGACGCCCCCCCCCCCCCCCCAGCCCCCCACCCCCACCTCTCCCGCTCACTTCTCCGATACTCATTTTCAGTTCCGGAAGGAAATCCATAATATTACCTGGACTGAAACATTCGGGTTTTGGGGGTTGTTGTTGGTGTTGATATTCATGCGGGGTAGAAAACACGTGCACAATAAACGCTCAGTTTCGGGGTGAACGCCTGCCGTCCGCTTGGGAATGAAAACGGTGCAGGGGGTGAAATACCTTGAAAACGACCCCCACCCCACCCCACTTTCGGAAAGAGAGAGAGAGAAAGAGAGAGAGAGACAGGGTGAGAGAGAGTGAGAGAGAGACAGAGAGAGAATTGTCATGACCGATGATAATTCGGTCTGCCACTTGTGATCCCCCCCTCACCCCACCCCTCCAAACCAAGTCCCCCCCCGCCCCCCCCCGTCCCCCTCGTCCCCCCTCCCTCTGCTAACTTTGTGCTGGTATATGTTTGACTGCCTATATCCATTTCCTTTTAATTAAACGGTTCGTGGAATTATTTGTATTATACATTTATTCATTTTTTGGTGCAGTTCCATAAACAAATCGGACAGTGTAGTGCTAATGGCCGTCTCTACGTGCTTGTGCCGCGTGATTGAAATAATATAAATAATATAATGAGAAGAAGGAGAAGAAGAAGAAAGGAGAAGAAGAAGAAGAAGAAGAAGAAGAAGAAAGGCGAAGAAGGAGAAGAAGAAGAAGAAGAAGAAAGGAGAAAGAAGAAGAAGAAGAAGAAGAAGAAAGGCGAAGAAGAAGAAGAAGAAGAAAGGCGAAGAAGAAGAAAGGCGAAGAAGAAG
>NC_134896.1:5287430-5304930 GCF_041734735.1 Babylonia areolata | reverse complement strand
CACGCTCTCTCTCTCTCTCTCTCTCTCTCTCTCTCTCTCTCTCTCTCTCTCTCTCTCACACACACACACACACACAAATTGTTTTTGCATGCTGTTACAATCTGTGACTTTATTTATTTATTTATTCATTTACTTATGAACTCGTGTCTCCATAAACCTTAAGATTTCCTGATATTCAAATTCATCTTATTCTATTCTGTTCTGTTATATTCCATTCTATTCTCTCTCTCTCTCTCTCTCTCTCTCTCTCTCTCTCACACACACACACACACACACACACACACACACACACACACACACACACACACACAGCATGCTCTTTGTGTTGGGTTTCGTTCCCCAGTGGCACACACACACACACACACACACACACACACACACACACACAGCATGCTCTTTGTGTTTGGTTTCGTTCCCCAGTGGCACACACACACACACACACACACACACACACACACACACACACACACACACACACACAAAAGGGGCAGGGTGGCTGGATAGATAGATAAATGGACGTAGGATTCCAGACTTTCTCCTTGTTTTTCCTGTGCAGCAGTGCAGTTAGTTGTCACAACAACTGTGCGATAACAGCTGACGGCCTTTGGCTTCTCCTCATGGGTAGAAAGCTACAGATCCTTGTTTTGTTAACACGTGCTGCTTGCAGGCTGCACTGGCTCTTAGTGCTGCAGCCTTGGGGGGGTCTAGATGGTCTTTGGAGAGCGTCCCAAGGCATGACTGTCTTAACCCTTTCACCGCCAGTCGATTTAGAGTACAAAATTCCGTTGCGGTATAAACACAGAAAAGACAGTGGCTAAGAATAGCTCGGAATCCCCCCCCCCCCTGAGATGTATAGAAAATATGGCCTATCCTACCACCGAACATTAAGAGCAGTAGGTTCATGGATAACAGACCAATGAATGGTCACCTTTCAGTGACATGGGTCCTCTACCACGCCTGTGCATAAATGCGAGCTTGGCGGTGAAAGAGTTAAAGCCGTCTTGGCCGAGAGAGTGGGGGTGGAACTAGGGCAAGACACCCACTCTCGCCTCCTGCAAGCACATTCTGGTCCCAGACAGTCCGAGAACAGCAGCTGCCTCCTCTGCTGTTTCTGATGGTCATGGTGGCATAGCATAAATATATCACAGTGCAGTATATATGTAAGAACTGTTTTCCTTGAGTAGAACATACAACTTATGTTTTGTTGATAAATGGAGTGTATAAGGGTTCCTTCCCTGGACAGAAGATACAGTTTCTGTTTTGTTTTATGTCAGAGCTCTGTCCCTGGACAGAAGATACACTGTTTTATGTCAGAGCTCTTTCCCTGGATAGAAGACACATTGTTTTATGTCAGAGCTCTTTCCCTGGACAGAAGATACATTGTTTTATGTCAGAGCTCTTTCCCTGGACAGAAGACACATCGTTTTATGTCCGAGCTCTGTCCCTGGACAGAAGATACATTGTTTTATGTCAGAGCTCTTTCCCTGGACAGAAGACACATCGTTTTATGTCAGAGCTCTGTCCCTGGACAGAAGATACATTGTTTTATGTCAGAGCTCTTTCCTGGACAGAAGATGCATTGTTTTATGTCAGAGCTCTGTCCCTGGACAGAAGATCCATTGTTTTATGTCAGAGCTCTGTCCCTGGACAGAAGATCCATTGTTTTATGTCAGAGCTCTTTCCCTGGACAGAAGACACATTGTTTTATGTCAGAGCTCTGTCCCTGGACAGAAGATACATTGTTTTATGTCAGAGCTCTGTCCCTGGACAGAAGATCCATGTTTTATGTCAGAGCTCTGTCCCTGGACAGAAGACACATTGTTTTGTGTCAGAGCTCTGTCCCTGGACAGAAGACACATTGTTTTATGTCAGAGCTCTTTCCCTGGACAGAAGACACATTGTTTTATGTCAGAGCTCTGTCCCTGGACAGAAGATACATTGTTTTATGTCAGAGCTCTTTCCCTGGACAGAAGATACATTGTTTTATGTCAGAGCTCTGTCCCTGGACAGAAGACACATTGTTTTATGTCAGAGCTCTTTCCCTGGACAGAAGATACATTGTTTTGTTTATGTCAGAGCTCTTTCCCTGGACAGAAGATACATTGTTCTGTTTATGTCAGAGCTCTGTCCCTGGACAGAAGATCCATTGTTTTATGTCAGAGCTCTTTCCCTGGACAGAAGATACATTGTTTTATGTCAGAGCTCTTTCCCTGGACAGAAGATACATTGTTTATGTCAGAGCTCTGTCCCTGGACAGAAGATACATTGTTTATGTTAGAGCTCTGTCCCTGGACAGAAGAGACACTGTTTTGTTTATGTCAGAGCTCTTTCCCTGGACAGAAGATACCTTGTTTTGTTTATGCCACAGCTCTTTCCCTGGACAGAAGACACATTGTTTTATGTCAGAGCTCTTTCCCTGGACAGAAGATACATTGTTTATGTCAGAGCTCTGTCCCTGGACAGAAGACACATTGTTTTATGTCAGAGATCATTCCCTGGACAGAGGATACATTGTTTTATGTCAGAGCTCTGTCCCTGGACAGAAGATACATTGTTTTGTTTATGTCAGAGCTCTTTCCCTGGACACAAGATACATTGTTTTGTTTATGTCAGAGCTCTTTCCCTGGACAGAGATACACTGTTTTGTTTATGTCAGAGCTCTTTCCCTGGACAGAAGATACATTGTTTATGTCAGAGCTCTTTCCCTGGACAGAAGACACATTGTTTTGTGTCAGAGCTCTTTCCCTGGACAGAAGATACACTGTTTTGTTTATGTCAGAGCTCTTTCCCTGGACAGAAGACACATTGTTTTATGTCAGAGCTCTGTCCCTGGACAGAAGATACATTGTTTTATGTCAGAGCTCTGTCCCTGGACAGAAGATACATTGTTTTATGTCAGAGCTCTGTCCCTGGACAGAAGATACATTGTTTTGTTTATGTCAGAGCTCTGTCCCTGGACAGAAGATACATTGTTTTGTTTCTCAATAAATGCTGTATGTAAGAGGGGAGGGATAAAAAGGTGGAGGGGGAAAGAAAGCGGGATGTGTGCAAGAACGCTGGGAAACGATCATGATTCTCTCTCTCTCTCTCTCTCTCTCTCTCTCTCTCTCTCTCTCTCTCTCTCTCTCTCTCTCTCTCTCTCTCTCTCTCTCTCTCTCATTTCTGTCTCCTTGTCTGTCTGTCTGTCTGTCTGTCTCTTCTTTTTCTTCTTCCTCCTCTCTCAAAGCACTTGTGAAAACCTAAGGCACGGTCACACACACACACCTCCAGCTCCTGCGCTGACTGATAACACCACCCGATTTATCGCAAAAAAAAAAAAAAGAAAAAAAAGACGGTTATATTGCATCACAGCTCACACATAAAACAGACCACCCAAGACAGTATAAAACTGCCAAAAGAACAACTCCCGCTTTATATTAAAAAAAAAAAAAAAAAAAAGCACTTTAAAAATGGAATGAAAACATGAAGAAAAAGACGTAAAAAAAAGAAGAAGAAAAGATGTACTATTATCGAGTTAAACATCGAAAAAAAAAATTTTTTTTTTTTTTTTTATAGGAAACGTGAATGGGAATGGACTGCTGAAGTAGAAAATGAGAAAGAGAGTAGATGACATACAGAAAAGAAAAGAAGGGAAAGAAAGGAGACGTGGAACGAACGAACGAACGAACGAACGAAAGAAAGAGAGAGAGAAATGCAGAAGGAAGAGAGGAAGGAAAGAAAAAGAAAATCGATACAAAAAGAAAGAACAAAGCTAAAAGAGCTATGAACCTGAAGACGGTCACAGCTGAGAGAAATGTCTGGCACTATTGAAGGGGGGGGTGGGGGGTGGGGGGGGGGGAGGGGGTTTGTGATTAGTGGGTGGGGGGTGGGGAGTGTATCACTGAAAGAGCTTCCGGAGAACAGAGCACGCCTAATGGACAATAATTCGGAAAATACGATTGAACATTTCCCCACTCCCTCTTTTTGTCTCTTTCTGTCTGTCTGTGTCACCCTGTCATCGTGTCTGTTTGCCTGCCTGTCTGTGTTTGTCTGTCTGTTTCATTCTCTCTCTCTCTCTCTCTCTCTCTCTCTCTCTCTCTCTCTCTCTCTCCCGATTGCGTTATTTTCCACCATAACCTTTATCCGAAAGGCATTCTCTCTCTCTCTCCCGATTGCGTTATTTTCCACCATAACCTTTATCCGAAAGGCATTCTCTCTCTCTCTCTCTCTCTCTCTCTCTCTCTCTCTCTCTCTCCTCTCTCTCTCTCTCTCCCGATTGCGTTATTTTCCACCATAACCTTTATCCGAAAGGCATTCTCTCTCTCTCTCTCTCTCTCTCTCTCTCCCGATTGCGTTATTTTCCACCATAACCTTTATCCGAAAGGCATTTCTCTCTCTCTCTCTCTCTTCCTCCCGATTGCGTTATTTTCCACCATAACCTTTATCCGAAAGGCATTCTCTCTCTCTCTCTCTCTCCCGATTGCGTTATTTTCCACCATAACCTTTATCCGAAAGGCATTCTCTCTCTCTCTCTCTCTCTCTCTCTCTCTCTCTCTCTCTCTCTCTCTCCCGATTGCGTTATTTTCCACCATAACCTTTATCCGAAAGGCATCTCTCTCTCTCTCTCTGCTCTTCTGCTCCACAAACAACAGGCCCCCAAGCCAAATATAACCGGCCTAAAAAACATCATGCCGTTTTTGTGAAATGTATGCGCTGTCTATTCCTTTACATACACTAACGTGTTTCACCGAATTTTTTAACCTTTTGTGATTTTCATGTAGTACATGCACGCTACTGACTGGACGTTTTTGCCTGCCACGTCAGCATCAGATTTATCATCACTATTGTACATGTACAGTGATATAACTACGTTTTTCTGTTCTCTTTATTTATTTATCGTTTCACTCATGCCTCTTTCCTGTACTCTGTGTGCTGATTCACTTGACAGTCTTAATAACCACTTTACTTCTTGATTTTTTTTTTCTTCAGTATCTGCTATTGTACTACAATATGATTTGCAATGTACTACAATATGATTTGATACCTAATCATGTTTATGTATGCATATATATGCATGTGTGTGTGTTTGGGGATGAGTGTGTGCATATGTGTGTGTGGGTGTGGGTGAGTGTGAGTGTGTGACTGTGTTCCCTTTATCATATTTTTATAATGATGATGGTGGTGCGTTGATTAGTATTATAATTATCATTAGTAGTAAGGATGGGGATGGTGGTGGTGGTAGTAGAAGTAGTAGTATTTACCATTGTTATTATTGTTGTGTCTTATCGTTACTGTTTTTGTTGTCACAAGGACAGGTTGGAAGACTTGCCTAGGCAATGCCTAAAATCTTTATCCTTGAGTGGTTTTTTAAATCTCTCCCCCCCCCCGGCCCCCCTCCCTCTCTCTCTCTCTCGCTCTCTCTCACCCGATTGCGTTATTTTCCACCATAACCTTTATCCGAAAGGCATTCTCTCTCTCTCTCTCTCTCCCGATTGCATTCTCTCTCTCTGCTCTTCTGCTCCACAAACAACAGGCCCCCAAGCCAAATATAACCGGCCTAAAAAACATCATGACGTTTTTTGTGAAATGTATGCGCTGTCTATTCCTTTACATACACTAACGTGTTTCACCGAATTTTTTAACCTTTTGTGATTTTCATGTAGTACATGCACCATCTCTCTCTCCATCATACACACAGGCACAGACACAGACACAGACACAGACACACACACACACAAACACACACACCTTACGCAAAGGTCTCTCTCTCTCTCTCTCTCTCTCTCTCTCTCTCTCTCTCGATTGCATTATTTTCCGCCTCCACTTTCCGAAGGGCGTTATAACGATGTATGGACAATACAAAAGAAAAGGCATTCTCTCTCTCTCTCTCCTCTCTCTCTCTCTCTCTCTCTCCTCTCTCTCTCTCTCTCTCTCTCCTCTCTCTCTCTCTCTCGATTGCATTATTTTCCGCCTCCACTTTCCGAGGGGCGTTATGACGATGTATGGACAATACAAGAAAAGAAAAGGCATTCTCTCTCTAACTCTGTTTCGCTCGCACACACACACACTCTCTCTCTCTCACTCACTCACACCAACACTCTCTCCCTCTCACTCTCTCTCTCTCTCTCTCCCTTTCCTTCCTTCGCCCTCCCTCTTCCCCCCTCTCTGTATCTATTCCTCCCCACGCACCGCTTCTCTCTCTCACCAAAACACATTCTCTTTTCTTCTTTCTCCGTCTCTCTCTCTCTCTGTCTCCTTCCCACTTTTTCTATCTCTTCTCCCCTCCTTTCTCTCTCTCTCTCCCCCCCCCCCCCCTCCATCTCTATTTCTCCTTCCCTCCCTCCTTTCCCCTCGCTCTCACCATATCAAAATTGTTCACTTTTTCACAAGGTCGATGACTTCATTTGCTGACAGTCGAAATCACACAATCTAAAGATTAAAACCATCAACATCAATTCACACCAAACAGCACACACACACACACACACGCGCGCGCGCGCACACACACACACACACACACACACACACACACACACACAGATGGTTAAAGACAAGAACTTTTCAACAAAGTAAAATCAATATTTCAAAAGGTCGACGTTGTGTTGTCCAGTGTGTGCAAAGAAATCACAATTGAATTGGAATCTTGTATAAAAAAAAATTTAAAAACAAAAACAAAACTAACAAACAAACAACAAAAAACAAATAAAAAAAGAACGAAATAGACTTTTTCACGTTGGCTTGAAGTTTCCCCCACTTTTGAAATGACATTCAATTGCTGTCCACCAAAAACACACACACACACACACACACACAGACACACACACACACACACACACGTCCAATATCACTCAAAGTGAAAAGACGTTAAATTAAAGAAAGAACACACACACACACACACACTCTCTCTCTCTCTCTCTCTCTCTCTCACACACACACACACACACACACGCACACACACAACTTCCCTCCCACTCCCCAACACACACACACCAAGTCATCGGAATTTATTATTTATTTTATCCCCCCCCCTCACCCGCACAGAGAGAGAGAGAGAGAGAGAGAGAGAGAGAGAGGGGGGGTATGTATGTATATATGTGTGTGTAAACATATATGCATTATATATGTGTATGTCTATCTATGTATCTATACATTCATACATACATACACATAAACATTAACCACTTTGTGGCTTCGTCACAAAAAGGGCAGTGTTAGAGGGGAAAAACGATACCTTAAGTCGCCAAGTTGGCAAAGTCATTTTCCATGCTGTAAGAAGGAGACAACAAATCAATGCAAGTTAACGGATTTTATCAATACCGCCCCGAGAAATGTGTTTCTCGTATTTTCATTGAACCTTGAATGCCAATGTTATTGGTAGTTTAGAATGTATGCCGTGCAGTGAATTAACTTTATATTCAATCTGGAAAATGTCCTCATACTTAATAAGAAAAATTAGTTCGTAAATACTGTGTTTAAAATGAAGTCACTTCATAGTCTGTAAATGAGCTGCTGGATTACCCATCTCCTCTTCCCCCATCCCTCTTCCCCTTCCCCAATGTGTATGTATGCCTATGGCCGAAACACATTAAACCATCTGAATCTGAATCTCTCTGTCTCTGTCTCTCTCTCTCGCTCTCTGTGGGGAGACTGGGGTAGTGGTGGGGATGGAGAGTTCTTTAGTTTGTTGCTTTGTAGTAGTCTTTTTTTTTCGTAAGTTTCTCATGTGACTTTCATGTGAAATTTGTCGTTGATTATCTTTCTTGTTAACAGTTCTGTGTTCATGTGTTCTTTGATGAAACCCTACCCTCCACATCCCTCTTTTTTTCCCCCTTCCTTTTATACCCCAGGGCTGGGTGGGAAAAAAAGCATATGTTTTGCTTATCTCATTACTCTGGTAAAACAAAATTTCGTTTCGTTTCGTTTCGTTTCTCCCTCTCCCCCCCCCCCTTCTCTCTCTCTCTCTAACAGGGGTCTAGGTCGAAGCCCATATGTGAGTGGAGTGTACAAACTTGTGCTTCAAATATCATTCTATTTTCTGTAAGCGTTTCACATGCTTTTATTTCACAAGGAAGTAAATGCATTCCCCAATGTCAAATCTCAAAAGTAACTGAGAAGTTTGTCCCTGCTCAACTTCGCGACCACCTCAGAACCAATAACTTAAATTACCCATTTCAGTCTGCTTACTGCATCAGTCATAGCACTGAGACAGCTCTTCTCAAAATTGCGAACGATTTATCAACTTCTCTTGATAAAAACGAAATCTCTATTCTGTCCCTCCTTGATCTTTCAGTCGCTTTTGATACTGTTGATTATCAGATTCTCCTCAACCGTCTGAATCGCATTTTTGAAATCTGCGATCTTGCTCTCTCATGGTTCCGCTCTTATCTGTCTGACCGGTCCAATGTTGTTTCAGTTTGCGGTCTTTCATCCTCCCCTTCCGACGTACAGTTTGGCGTGCCACAAGGCTCCGTGCTTGGGCCCATTCCGTTTGTTCTCTATAGTCAACGGATTTCCACCATTCTGAATCATCATTTGTTGTCCAACCATAGCTTTTCTGATGACAACCAGCTGTATCTGTCGGGACCTTCGTCTCTCCTTCCCTCTCTCATTGACTCTACTCAGGCCTGCATCTCAGATCTGAGGACATGGATGACTGAAAACACGCTGACATTAAATGAGGATAAAACTGAAATCATGATTATCACCCCACAGACTTTGCCACTCAGTCTCTCTGCCTTCCTCAGTCTCCCTCAATGGTACCGACATTCCTCTTCCCTCTTCCGTCCGCAATCTTGGTGTCATACTCGACCAGTCTCTTTCCTATCAGCAGCATGTTGCAAATATATGCAAACTGTGTTACTTTGAAATTCAGCAGAATTGCACCCATTCGTCATCTCCTGACTGAAGATGCAAGCAAAACTCCCCTCTGTCTTTGTGCCGTCCCGCCTGGATTATTGTAATTCCCTACTTGTTGGTTCACCCAGCTACCTCATTGCTAGGCTTCAGAAAGTCCATAACTATGCTGCTCGTCTTGTCTTTCGTTCCTGTAAATTTGATCACGTCTCTCCTCTCCTTCATACTTTACACCGGCTCCCAGTACAAGAAAGAATTATTTACAAAGTCGTCTTTCTTTGTTTCAAGTCCGTTGAGGCTTCTGGTCCACAGTATCTTTCTGATCTCATTCATCCTTACATACCCTTCACGCCAACTCCGCTCTTCTTCTGACACCCGTATGCTTAGGATCCCCCCCTGCTCGGACCAAAACGTATGACCAACGCAGTTTTTCATTCCAAGCCCCCTTTCTTTAGAATCATCTGCCCCAGCCTCTCCGTCACTCATCTTCGCTGCAATCTTTCAAATCCAGTCTGAAGACCCACCTTTTCCCCTCCAGATCAATTCTCAACAGCTCATCCGTTTCCAGTAAGAACTAAAATGACTATTTGTGAGTGAGTGAGTTTTGATAGTTTCAGGATTTGTCGGCGGTATTTTTGATTGTGTACTATTTACGATTGTGTACTATGACTTGTGTGTGTGCGTGCGCGTGTGCTTGAGTGTATTGTGTGGGGGTGATGAATAGTTTTCAATGATGTTTGGTATCTTGAGTTCAATTTTTCCTTTTTGATATTTACATATGTGTTCTATTTGTAAACGCCTAGGGCTTATTTTCAAGATTAGGCGTAAATGCTAATAATAATAATAATAATAATAATAATAAACCAAATTAAATCAGCCCAAATCTAATCAAACATACTTTATCAGTCCACACGGTTCATTTGCGAATGTCACAAAGGCTATAGGCTAATGAATGACATTAAAAAGTGCCAGCGTCAGTGTCAGTGTGTGTGTGTGTGTGTGTGTGTGTGTGTGTGTGTGTGTGTGTGTGTGTGTGTGCGTGTGTGTGTATCTGTGTGCGTGTGTCTGTGTCTGTGTTCCCTTGACGTTATCAATACCTTACTGATTTTTGTCCCATTCGTGTATATCATACTTTCTTTCTCTTTTGCTCTAGCTGTATATCAAAGTTTCTTCCTGATTCAACGAGCTCACGCACCTGCTGACTTCTGACTTCTGACTTACGCAATTACGATAACGAGATATGATCCAGAATAATTCTTACAATGACTAAAACAAAGACCAGGCCATGACATTCAACATGGCACACACACACACACACACACACACACACACACGCATGAAGTTTTTCGCAATACTATCTTTTTATTTTTATGTTTTTGTTTTCCTTTTTTTCAGTCACTGTCACTTAAAGACGTTAACAGAACAACGGATGAGAGAGGAACAATGTCAAAGCGAACTTTCCTTTCCAGACACAACGAAATAATCGATAAACGCACGTGCTGACGAAATACAGCTACCACGTTTTGTCCTTTTAGTTTCATACATGCGCATGCGCGAGCGCAAGGGCACCTTGTGATAGACATGTTCTATACCCCATTTCTGTTCTAAAAATGAAACATTATCAAACTGATTTGATCTCTCTCTCTCTCTCTCTCTCTCTCTCTCTCTCTCACACACACACACACATTATTCTACTACTGGGTAAAACAAAAAAAAAAGGGGGCACGTAGTCAGTTTGTGCTGCCCTGAACACTCTATTCCTGGTCTCCAAAGCACTCCTCGGGTATAATTCTGCACCTTTCAGAGTGGATCTCTTCTTGGGAATTCTGCCAGAGGACAGCACTCTCGTTGCCATGGGTTCTTTTTCAGTGGGCCAAGTGCGTGCTGCACACATAACTTCGGTTTATCGTCCAAATTCGAATGACTAGACGCTCAGTTTGATTTTCCAGCCAATACGTAGGGCGAGAGCGGGATTCGAACCCAGACCCTCACGGACTCTCTGTATCTGCAGACGAGTGTCTTAACCATTCTGCCACATTCCTCCTCCATTAGGAGTCACTGTGGGCTGGTATCTGTTCGCCTCCCTTCAGTCATCCCAAGGGCAACACTCCACACGAACACAAGTGGGGTGGGGTTTGTGCTGCTGTCAGGGGGGGAGAGAGAGAGAAAAAAAAGGGTAATACGCGTTTGTTGTTGTTGTTGGTTTGGTTTTCATTGTTGTTGTTCTCGTTTTAATATGAAGATATTCAAATGGGAAAAGGGGGTTGGTGCATGGGGTGAACAAAGAATAATAAATCAATCAATCAATTCAATTCAATTCAATTCAAAATACTGTATTGTCTGCTTCAACCAAAACAGAAAATTCTCTTTAGGCTCACTTAAAATAAAATGCCCGTCAGCAAAAATCAAAGAGAAAAAACAAACAACTGACACACCCTTCACTTATCACCATGCTCACATCAATTATTATGTAAAAAGAAAAACACGTGGGTAAGATACTAGTACATCATGATTTAGAGTGAAACAACTATGTGTGTGTGTGTGTGTGTTGTGTGTGTGTCCGTGCGTGTGCATGCATCGTTATATGCGTGTGTACCTGGGTGTGTGTGACAGTGCGCGCGCGCGTATGTGTACGTTTCAATCATTATAAAAAAGTGAATATTCCGTAAGATAATTATGACATTTAAAAAGACAGATGCTCATTAACAGATAAAACCGAAAAACGAATGAGCAACTGGCACATCCTTCCTTGATCACAACGTACATATGAACTATCATGTAAAAAGAAAACATTCAGGTAAGAAAACAAAAATTACATTTTAAGATCAAGTGAAACATTTCATTGACATAAAAGGAAAATATTCAGTAAGATAACTATAACATTCAAGACACCACTGAAATGACGATAGACAGATAACCTATGAACACTTCTTCCCTTACAGCTATGCAGACATCAATCATCATATGAAAAGAAAATCAAGACAAATTTAACTTTAAGACATGAAATCACAGTTGAAAGGTCAAAACCGCACCAGCAGAGTCGTTCCCAAGGGTCGTCCCTATTCGCCTATTTCCGCCTCGCCTACTCCTTGATCGTGCCGCCATCCTACTGAACGGCCTCATACACAGTCTGAAGCTATATCCAGATTCCTCTACTACCTCCAGTCCCGTCTGGCCGAGTATGCACCACCCCCCACCCCCGCCCCTTCTCTCTCTCTCTCTCTCTCTCGAACATGCGCATATGAATAGGTGAAATGGGAATAGGCAAATCGAGACGACACAGCCGTGGTCAAAGTGAGTGTTTGGTTATTTATTTCTAAACACACAGACACACGCATGCGCACTCACAGACACACAGACGCAGACGCATGGACACACACACACACACACACACACACACACACACACACACACACGCACCCACAAACACACACACACACACACACACACACACACACACACACACACGGAGAGAGAGAGACAAGACAGAGACAGAGAGACACAGTGAGAGAGAGCAGCAGCAGTGTAAATAGGCGAACTGGGCATAGGCGAATCAGGATCATGAATCTGGTGGCAGGCGAGTCGAGAACTGGCGAAACGGTAATAGGCCAATGGGGAAATAGGCAAAAGGGGGGAAACAGGCGAACGGGGAAATAGGCAAAAGGGCAAATGGGCGAATGGGGGCGAGAGCAGTGGCAGACGCCGCACCGGCAGCAGGAAGAAGAGGGGAACACGGGTTCCATTCCCACAAGGGGCCGGGACTCCACAAGTGGAGTGATGGCCTAGAGGTAACGCGTCCGCCTAGGAAGCGAGAGAATCTGAGCGCGCTGGTTCGAATCACGGTTCAGCCGCCGATATTTTCTCCCCCTCCACTAGACCTTGAGTGGTGGTCTGGACGCTAGTCATTCGGATGAGACGATAAACCGAGGTCCCGTGTGCAGCATGCACTTAGCGCATGTAAAAGAACCCACGGCAACAAATGGGTTGTTCCTGGCAAAATTCTGTAGAAAAATCCACATCGATAGGAAAAACAAATAAAACTGCATGCAGGAAAAAATACAAAAAAAATGGGTGGCGCTGTAATGTAGCGACGCGCTCTCCCTGGGGAGAGCAGCCCGAATTTCACACAGAGAAATCTGTTGTGATAAAAAGAAATACAAATACAAATTTGTATTTGTATTTCTCTTTTTCTCCCTGTGAAATTCGGGCTGCTCTCCCCGGAGAGGGCACGTCGCTACACTGAGAGCACCACCCTGTTTTTTGGGGGGTTGTTGTTGTTGTTGTTGTTGTTTTTGTTTTTGTTTTTGTTCTGCGTGCAGTTTTAGTTGCTTTTTCCTATCGAAGTGGATTTTTCTACAGAATTTTGCCAGGGACAAACCCTTTTGTTGCCGTGGGTTCTTTTACGTGCGCCAAGAACATGCTGCACACGGGACCTCGGTTTATCGTCTCATCCGAATGTTCCCTGCCCACTTCCCTCCCCACTCCCACCCCTCTTTCCGCCACATCTTGACTGCTCAGATGGGTGCTAGTCTTTCGGAAGAGATGGTAATCTGATTTGATGTCTCGTGTGCAGCATTTGCATTCATGCGCTGAGCAGTGCGCACATTATAAAAGAAGCGACGGCAATGACAGAGCTGTCTCGTGGCCAATTCTCTCTCTCTCTCTCTCTCGATCTCTTTACGTGTTGCGCGCGCGCGCGCACCGTGTGTGTGTGTGTGTGGAGGGGGAGGGGGAGGAGGGAGGCGAGTTCCTGATATGGGTCAAAACACCAAGCGATAAAGGAAATCGAATCGAATCCAATCGAAAAGCGAAAATCAAAAACCGCCACAACAGCTCGACAAAAAAAAAAAAAAACAAACTGCAGCACAATGAGATGATAGCAAGACTGCGACCTCCGATGGTTCCAGAATGGAGTGAAATTGACAATGGCTCGTGCTGCCCATGCAAATGATCCTGTTGGGGTCAGAACCAAGATGGCCGCTCGGGCGATGAATGATCATTAATTAACTCCAATCTCAATGCAAACAAAACAAAACACACCCCCACCCACCCACACAAACAAAAAAAATTATCCATTTCCTGCCTTCAGTGTTGTTGATCCCAATATGAGATTAAACAGGTCGAAGCAATTGATTCAAACGATCAGACAAAAAAAAAAAAAAAATAAATAAAATAAAATAAAAAGGGAGAAAAAGAAAAAGAGAGCTGTGAGATTTTAACCCTTTGCCATCTGTCAACGGAAGCGCTGCTCCAAAAGTGCAGCCAATTGGAATTCCTTTAATTTGGAACACCATTTAATTCAGCAACGAATCCACGCAAAGACTGCCTCAGAAATGAGCAGCGATCAGAACTGGGTCACTTCCGTGTTAAAGATCGGTGGGTCCGTGGTAGTCAATTCAAATCAAATTATGTTGTTCATGGCCCAGCCGACCACTAAGGCCACAGGAGGGTTGAGACCACGTTGAAACCATACCCATGTCTGATTAATATAAAAACCTAGCAAAAAGACAACAACAAAAGTCACGAGCAGACTGACAGAATGTAATATCATATGATATGATATAATATAATATGATATTATATAATATAGTATAATATATAATATGATATGATATAATAATATATGATATGATATGATAATTTTCTTTTTATTATATAACATGGATTTAAAAATGATAGATACACACACAAAACCAGCAGGAATTTTGATACAAATGTGCACTCACACACACGTATGGCCACAGCGCACGCGCATGCACACACACACACACACACACACACACACACACCACTGCCTATCAACACACAGAGTCATTTCAGGACAAGGGTTGGAGTCTTCCTAAACGAAACTACCTCTTCACTGAAGTCCTTTCGAGCCTCCTCCCCCTAAACCCCCCCTCACCTCCACCTCGTGAAATGACTCCGTGGGAGTTAACTGGGGGTGGGGGGAGGGAGTTGGGGGCCATTCTTGGGCATCACACCGAGCGCTTTTTTGAGGGGGGGGGGGGTGATTTTTTTGTTTTGTTTTTCTCTCAGCTCCACTGGAGTATAGTATTGGTGTATGGTCGGTCCTACCAGTGGCGTCAATCTACCGTTAAATATAGTTCCTCCTCCTCCTCCTCCCTGCCCCACCACCTAACCCCGCATGCCTGGAATGGTCCCCCTCCTCCTCCCACCCCTGACAGACATATCATGTCAGGCGAGGGTCTGACTCATGTCTGAATGTAAGAGCTGCCTTGGTCTACTGGGTTCATTGACCTGCTCTATCGAGACCTACCTACACAACGCTCGTCTGTGGTTGGTCAACAGGAGATGAAAAGACATGACGCTAGCGACCCGGAAAGATTAGTCCTAACCAGAGGGTCTTTCCTGTTCAGTTCCAGAACTGATCTTAAGACAGTGTTCATCTCCAGACCCAAGCAAAAAGACTGTTCACTTCCAGACCGAATCCAAAAAGACCATTCCTCTTCAGAACTAATCAAAGAAAGTTCGTTTTTCAGAACTAATCAAAGAAAGTTCATTTCCAGAACAAAGTAATGGACTGTTCATTTCCATGTTAACCAAAAAAACTGTTCGTTTTCAGACCCAATCAAAATACTAGACTGTTGAGTTCTAAAAAAAAATCAAGACTATTCGTCTCCAGAACAAATCAAAGATATTTCATTTTCAGAACCGGCAGACTATTAATCTCCATAACTAATGAAAAGACTGTTCACCCCCAGAACTAATCATAGGACTGTTCGTATCCAGAACTTATCAAAAGACTGTACATTTGCAAAGCCAATCAAAAGACTGTTCGTTTTCAGACCCATTCAAAAGACTAGACTGTTCAGTTCTCAAACTAATTAAGACTGTTCGTTTCCAGAACAAATCAATGATATTTCATTTTCAGAACTGACAAACTACCGATCCCCAGAACTAATCAAAAGACTGTACATTTGGAGAGCCAATCAAACGACCGTTTTCAGACTCAATAAAAAAACTAGACTGTTCAGTTCTCAAACTAATCAAGACTGTTCGTTTCCAGAACTAATCAAAGATATTTCATTTTCAGAACTGACAAACTACCAATCCCCAGAACTAATCAAAAGACTGTACATTTGCAGTGCCAATCAAATGACCGTTTCAGACTCAATCAAAAGACTAGACTGTTCAGTTCTCAAACTAACCAAGACTGTTCGTTTCCAGAAGTGATCAAAACGAATGTTCATTACTAGACCCAATCACAAGAAAATTCGTCTCCAGAACCAATCAAAGATATTTCATTTTCCGGACTGACAGACTATCAATCCCCAGAACTAATCAAAAGACTGTTAATCCTCACAACTAATCATAGGACCGATCATTTCCAGAACCAGTCAAAAGACTACATTGTATATTTCCAGAACCAGTCATGGGACTGTTCATTTCCAGCACTTATCACGTCCAGAACCAATCAAAAAAGACTGTTCATTTGCAGAGCCAATCAAAAGACCCGTCTCAATTCTGGCCGATCCATTCATGAATCCGTCCGGAAATGAAACATCAGCTAAACCAATTTGGCGCTTCCGGACACAACCATAAAACCAGTTCCAGTTCCACCTTCCTCCAGGAATCCATAATCACCCCCCTCCCCCACCCCCCACCCTCACCCCCAGGAACCCAACCCCCTCTTTCCATTCACTGCCAAAGTCGTCAACCACTTTATCTTCCTTCCTTGGCGCACGCTCCATTCCCTTCCGCTTTCGCTCACTCTTCATGTTTCGGTTTATGTTTCTCGCGGAGGCGTCAATGCTTTCTGGAGACCCCCCCCCCCCCCCCAACCCCCTTCCACACATACACACACACACTATATATATATATATATAGAGAGAGAGAGAGAGAGAGAGAGAGAGAGAGAGAGAGAGAGAGAGAGAGAGAGAGAGAAATATAGATGGATAGATAGATAGAGAGGGAGAGAGAGAGACAGAGAGAGAGAAATATATATATATATATATATATAGGTAGACAGATATATAGATAGATAGAGAGAGAGAGGGAGAGAGAGGGAGAGAGAGAGAGGGAGAGAGAGGGAGGGGGAGAGAGAGAGACACAGAGAGAGAGACAGACAGAGACAGAGAGAGAGAGAGAGAAACACATCAATCTGTCAAATATTGCAAATTTTCGGAACGATCACGCTCCTTCCTCAAGGGATAAGTTGTTTACATGTTACCAGGGTCACTCTCACGCAGCTATCATGACGCAAGATAAATGGTAAATCCTGGACATGCTGGCACCACTCCATGACAATCATTCCAAACGGGTAGATTCTCGAAAAAGAACAACAAAAAAATGTCACAGACAAGACGTCTCTCCTGGTGAAACACAATGGGCGAGCATTTGAGAGTAGAAAAAAGGGAGACAATTATTTTCTTTGGGATTTATTTACCATTATATACATATACATACATACACATATATATATATATATTTATATGCTAGGCATCCTTCAGTCTCGGAAGACTATGGAGTTGCGCTCTAGGTGTTTATTCTGGTACAGTGCCGGGTGTGGCTGGCCAGTCCGACGCAGGAATGACAGTCCCTGTGGCAGAGGGCACAGATGAAGTCAGACGCTGGTCTGTCTGCCTGGGCTGCAGCCTTTCTTCTCATTCTCTTTTCCTCGTGCTGCTGAGCGAGTGTCTCTTCGAAC
>NC_134896.1:5272430-5274930 GCF_041734735.1 Babylonia areolata | reverse complement strand
GTACACGAGTGGGCTTTTACGTGTATGACCGTTTTTACCCGCCATGTAGGCAGCCATACTCCGTTTTCGGGGGTGTGCATGCTGGGTATGTTCTTGTTTCCATAACCCACCGAACGCTGACATGGATTACAGAATCTTTAACGTGAGTATTTGATCTTCTGCTTGCATATACACACGAAGGGGGTTCAGGCACTAGCAGGTCTGCACATATGTTGACCTGGGAGATCGTAAAAATCTCCACCCTTTACCCACCAGGCGCCGTCACCGTGATTCGAACCCGGGACCCTCAGATTGACAGTCCAACGCTTTAACCACTCGGCTATTGCGCCCGTTACTCATCACACAATTTTCGATGTCCACGTAACGTAAGAGCCTATTCCTTTTGTGTTATTCTCCTTCTTCCTTCGTGGGCTGCAACTCCCACGTTCATTCGTATGTACACGAGTGGGCTTTTACGTGAATGACCATTCTTACACCCACCATGCAGGCAGCCGAACTCCGTTTTCGGGGGAGCTTTTCTGTTCAAATAGCATTTTCCGTGCAACCCTCATCACATAACTTTCAATGTCTATGTAACTAACGAGCCCATTGCGTTCCTGTTCAAATAACAGTCAGTTTCTGTGCGTGCAAACTTCATCACCACTTCGACTCAGTTCCGATAGGCATGTAACGAACGCGCTCATTGTTTTCCGTGCAAACCTCGACTGATTTGATGGCTGCCACAGTGAATGAAATGCGCCGCTTCACCTGGGTGAACAACAATGTGACGCCACAACAGACGGGACAGTTCACGGTTAGCCAGCCAAGCATAGTCCACCAGCCCGAGAGTCAAAGGGCCACAGACAATCTCTGATTGGCGGGCCAACCGACCAATGAGGCGAGAGGAGGAGGACGGACGCGCAGACGATTGGTTCCCCATGGGGATTATCCATCAGTCCTGACGCCAATCAGAGGGATTATCCATCACTCCTGATGCCAGTCAGAGAGATTATCCATCACTCCTGATGCTAATCAGAAACGAACGTCCCGAGTACGAGTTGTGCGATGGTCACGCAGATATATATAGATATAGATACACACACACACACACACACACACACACATATATATATATATATATATATATATGTGTGTGTGTGTGTGTGTGTGTGTGTGTGTGTGTGTGTGTGTGTTCCAACTTCAGAGAGGCAGGGAAATGTTCCCCAAGTCAGTTTTCCCCAACCCTCGCAACTTTCTCCAATGTTCCAAGTTCAGAGAGGCGGGGAAATGTTCCCCAAGTCAGTTTTCCCCAACCCTCGCAACTTTCTCCAATGTTCCAAGTTCAGAGAGGCGGGGAAATGTTCCCCAAGTCAGTTTTCCCCAAGCCTCGCAACTTTCTCCAATGTTCCAAGTTCAGAGAGGCGGGGAAATGTTCCCCAGGTCAGTTTTCCCCAACCCTCGCAACTTTCTCCAATGTTCCAAGTTCAGAGAGGCGGGGAAATGTTCCCCAAGTCAGTTTTCCCCAACCCTCGCAACTTTCTCCAATGTTCCAAGTTCAGAGAGGCGGGGAAATGTTCCCCAAGTCAGTTTTCCCCAACCCTCGCAACCTCTCCCCCGACCTTCCAACTGACCCTTTCTCCAATGTTCCAAGTTCAGAGAGGCAGGGAAATGTTTCTGGTCTGCGCTCTCATCTTTCCCGAGTGGACGAAGATTACTGACAACTTACCTGGGTCCTATCTGTCTGTCTCAATCTCTCTCTCTCTTTCTCTCTCTCTCAGCACACACACACACACACACACACACACACACACACACACACACACAGAGAGAGAGAGAGAGAGAGAGAGAGAGAGAGAGAAATCGAAACTCAGAACGTTGTTTTGTTGTTGTTGTTTTTTTGTTTTTTCAATGATTAAGATTTTAGGCATGGTCCATTCTTCCAATCTGTCCCTCTGAGAGAGAGAGAGAGACAGAGACAGAGACAGAGACAGAGAGACAGAGACAGACAGATAGACAGACAGATAGACAGAGACAGAGAGAGAGAGAGAGGGAGAATTCAAGAGTTCAAAACCTGGTAGCGACAATATGCTTCAATTTACATACTTCCACTTCGACGATTAATAACATGCTCTGTCCCCAGCTTTATTCTGTTGTGTTTTTTTTCTGTTTTCCTTCTTTATTGGTGACAGCTCTCTGACGCCACACACATTCATGACAAGTCTATCGCCCATAATGGCTCACTCGCGTGAGATGCCCAGCGCCACACCAACGACTCTATAATGTGACGCGTCCACAATCCGTAATGCTTCATCCTTGTAACGTCCACTGTCTGTGTAACGCGCGTCCCATTCAATTTCCTGCTCCCATCAGTTAACCCCCCCCCCCCACCCCCACCCCCCCACCCCCACCCCCCCTCCCCATCCCCTCCTCGCAGACTACGCCTGATTGGACTGGCTAATACGTCAGTAAATCTCAGCACACCGCCACACTCGGACGCCACTGCAAAGCACACAGTCCATGG
>NC_134896.1:5262430-5269930 GCF_041734735.1 Babylonia areolata | reverse complement strand
TCCCTCATACATTCACACTGACAGTTCTACTCACCCTGCTTTGTGTCCTTTCCTGTGACTTCTCATCACTTTCCCTTTCCTGAACTTGACTCTCTCTCCCTCTCTGTCTGTACCTTTCTGTCTGTCACTCACTCATTTCATTTGCCTGAAGAAGAGCTTGTGGCTTGATACATCGCCCCTTTTATCCCAAGTAAGTCGACTTTTACCAAGAATTTTTTAGTCCACCTCCCACTCTCTCTACGCCGCCCACCCAAACTGCCTGCCCCTTCACGACCATTTCCACGCGCGACCCATCTCTTCTTCTTTGTCTTCTTCGTTCGTGGGCTGCAACTCCCACGTTCACTTGCTTCAGTTTTTTTCAGTTTCAGCAGCTCAAGGAGGCGTCACTGCGTTCGGACAAATCCATATACGCTACACCACATCTGCCCAGCAGATGCCTGGACCAGCAGCGTAACAACCCAACGCGCTTAGTCAGACCTTGAGAGAAAAAAAAGGATAAATAAATAATAGATAAATACATTAAAAAAAGAACTAATACTACTAATAATAATATGTATAAGGCGCAAAAACTTGATGAAGTCAACTATAAGCGTACATTAAAAAAAAAATTAAAAAAACAACAAAAATAAATAAATAAATAAATAAGACAGCAATAATGTATGTACACAAGTGGGCTTTCACATGTATGACCGTTTTTACCCCCACCATGTAGGCAGCCATACTCCGATTTCGGGAGTGACCATCTCAATTCCTGTTCCAACACACCCATGGGAGCCATCACTGTCAGGTCGCCATGAGACCCCTCGCCAGAGAGACTCCGCACTGTCGCGATGTGACTTTAAGCGGCCCAGACTGGTTTACAGGGTTCAAAATTCCACGCTTTTTCCTAAACTCTTTCCGTGACATTGTTGAGAAATTTCCATGGCGACAAACTGTTTACTATCCTCATATGTGGAGTGATGGCCTAGAGATAACGCGTCCGCCTAGGAAGCGAGAGAATCTGAGCGCGCTGGTTCCAATCACTGCTCAGCCGCCGATATTTTCTCCCCCTCCACTAGACCTTGAGTGGTGGTCTGGACGCTAGTCATTCGGATGAGACGATAAACTGAGATCCCGTGTGCAGCATGCACTTAGCGCACGTAAAAGAACCCGCGGCAATAAAAGGGTTGTTCCTGGCAAAATTCTGTAGAAAAATCCACTTCGATAGGAAAAACGAATAAAACTGCAGGCAGGAAAAAATAACACAAAAAAATGAGTGGCGCTGTAGTGTAGCGACGCGCTCTCCATGAGGAGAGCAGCCCGAATTTCACACAGAGAAATCTGTTGTGATAAAAAGAAATACAAATACATAATAGATCTATTTTGTTATCAAAATGGCCAGCTGGGAGGATAAAACTCACAACCACTACTTCGCTTTGAATGTCCAAAGCGGAGCAGTCAGAAAGATGTCATGATACAGCGACACAAAACTGATGTTTTGGTTCAACACCACAAAATTAATGCACGCAACTGGTATTGTCTTCAAAGAATATTGGACAAAACCTTATAACTGCACATTATACTGAGACAATTGGTGACGGCCCAAGTTATTTACAATGATTTTAATATTTTCCTCGTTATTTAACTCATTGCTTCTCAACTGGTCATTTTGATTACAATGCAAAACATTCGTGTGTTTTTTAACGGTTTATTTCATATCAAACGACTTTTCCGTGATTTTGGCCATAAATTATTATTACGATGTCTTTCCTGTCCTGGACGATTACGTTTTCAAACAAACTGCGTCAAGTTCCAGGATTTCAATGATTGGGTGGACCCTGATAACTCGCTTCAGTGGTCTTCAATGGCGTCTGTTGTTACTCAGCTCAGGCAGACTTCCACCTACTTAGCCCTCCAGTGACGGATTTTATGGCGCGGGTTTTGTGTGGCTGGTCAGAGTCCTTTAGGGGGTTCTAGTCCTAATCTACTTTCGTTACTGAAAAGGCAAAGATGAACAGGTTTTGTGAAGTCCAACTCGGACAGCGGAATGTCCATGTGGAATGGTCTGTACTGCCAAGTGGTACAGCCACGTTGATGCTGCGTCCCTGCCCCTCCCTCCATGAGAGAATCAAAGTGCCAAGTTTAGAGAATAAAAAAAAATATATATATAAATATAACAGTAAATGCAGTTTGCATATAATTTGGCTTCTTTTTTTAAATATTTTTTTGTACCCATCCCAGAGGTGCAATATTGTTTTAAACAAGACGACTGGAAAGAACTGAATTTTTCTTATTTTTATGCCTAATTTGGTGTCAACTGACAAAGCATTTGCAGAGAAAATGGCAATGTTAAAGTTTACCACGGACACACACACACACACACACACACACACACACACACACACACACAACCGAACACCGGGTTAAAACATAGACTCACTTTGTTTACACAAGTGAGTCAAAAAGAAAAAAAGAAAACTACATAAATAAACAGGGCCGACTTTAATGTCCACAGTATTCCCTTCATTCCCGCAGAATTCATGATGGCAGATGGATGAACCCCACGTTCCGCGTTCAGTAATGCCTTTCTCACACTCTCCCTGTCTCCTACCGTCGCCGGCATGAACCAAGGCTGTCCGGCGCGAACCGTGTGGTCGGTGTGACGTGCACGTGTCCAAGTGACTGCGGTCAGTACGAAGTGGACAAGTGCTGGCCGTGATGGGCCCATAATTGTCCAGTCCTTTCAAGTGGAGTTTTACGACCTGTTGGCTGCTGGCCCATAAGGTCAAGTGGTTCCAGGCTGTTGTCAGGGTTTGGTTTTGTTTGTTTGTTTGTTTTCTTTCTTTCTTTTCCTGCCGTAGTCGTTTGTTGCCAGTGGGTGTGTGAGTCGAGCGCACAGTGAGGAATTGTTGTTCGCTGCTGAGGTCCAGTGGTGGTCGAGGCGGGAGGGAGTCTCTGCCAATGCCGTCCCCCCAGGGCCACCAGGCAGCCAGTCTTCGCGTTCCGGCGACGACCCGCACGTGCCACCACGCCGCATCGCACCTCCTCCTCCCGCCCCCCCCCCCCCCCCCAACTTCTTTCCCCCAGTGTCAAGTGTTTGTGTGATCATTTACGTGTAAAGTGTGGTGAAAATCTGCTCTAAGAGACCCCTTATCCCCTGTCTGTCTGTGTGGTTTGCCCCAGCTGACTGGCTGGTAGTGTCCAAATGGACTGTTGACCAGTTGGTTGATGGGCTGGGGGGAGGGGGGGGGGGGTCTGCTGGCTCTCACTCAGTGACTGGATTGTTCTGTTTCGGTGGCTGGCATCCTGGTAGAGAGGCTCACCAGAAAGACAGAGTCAGCAGCAACGTGCCACGCATACACACATTCGTTCAGAGACATTGACAAACAGGCCGGCAGAAAAACGGCCATGTGTTTTGTTGTTGCTGTTGTTCCTGTGCGCACATTAACCAACCGACCGCACAAAAAATGGCTCAAACGACGGGAAATACGTAACAGACAAACAACAACAAGACAAGAGAGAAAACAAGCTTTCACATACATCCTGCAGGCAGCACATCCTGCTACACGTATCGACTCCAATGAAACAAAGTGAAACAGACAAATAACCCAAACAACAAAAGGGCATTGTCACACCTACTCTCTCTCTCTCTCTCTCTCTCTCACACACACACACACACACACACACACACACACACACACACACACAACAAAAACAACAACAACAACAGCAACAAAACCGCGGTGTGTTTGCGAACGAGCAATGACAAAAGTAAACCTGTCTCCAACCCAAGCTTTCCGCCATTAACGTCACCTTGAACGGAAATCGCAAAAACTGGAGAAAAAGGGTGCGGGAAAGAAAGTGGGACAGAGAGCTAGAGACAGAGAGAGAGAGAGAGAGAGAGAGACACACAGACAGACAGACAGACAGACAGAGAACGAACGAACGAATGAACGAACGAACGAAATTCTATTTCAAGAAGGTAAATGGAATAAGCAGAATGCGCTTGTTTACATCTGACCTTCTGGACAAAGAAAGTTGAAAGAAAATAAAAGCCAGAACACTCACAACAGCAACATTATCAACATGACACACGTATGCACAAAACCTCCGTACAAAAGTAGTAAGTAGGCCTCCTTCGGTCATGGCTGACCATGGATAGAGTATATCCGACCTAATGTCTAATTGCATATAAGCCTGGGCAATGTAATATGGAAGACAGGCTGTTGCCCATGCAGCTTGTCCCCCCTCTCCACCTCGCTGACAGATCCAAAAGGAACAGCAAAGATGTTACGTTTTGGTGCCAAAGCGGCCGCAGGAGCTGCCGGAAAGTGACAAAGTTTGCCATCCAACCGCCTTAGGGGCCCCACACCGGATTTTCTGTCAGGGTTTTCTCCCTTAGCTAGGTGGCCACAGGTAGCTCTCCAGAGCTGGTGCCCTTTAATGGGTCATTTAATTCCACCAGGGTGTCTAGCCACCCTCCTCACCATCCTCCTGAGAGGACTGGTGGGGGGGTGCTGGTTCAGTCGCCAGCAATTCGATCCTGTGACAGGTAGTACTGGGATCCAGGTTACCAGTAGTAGATATATCTATCTGACCTGACAAAAGTAGCAAGCCATGAATATAACAATAAGCAGTGGGGTTGAGAAATGATATGGAAAGACAGCAACATGCAGGACAGGTGAACAGTGAAGAAGATACGGGGGGAAAAAACCCCAACAGAAACAGACTGATAGATAGACATAAAGAGAGAGACTGACAGAGGGGACAGACACTGATTAAAAGAAACCGACAGAGGAGGAGAGAGGATTAAAAAAATTTTTAAAGTATTGTTGATGACGATGGGTATACAGCACAAATAGAGATACTGAATTAGATATGCACGATATGTCTTTTTTGAAATCGAGAGAGAGAGAAAGGCAGACAGACAAACAGACAAAGAGACAGAAAAAGACGAAGAGGCGGGGAAAGACTGACGTGAAGGATTGACCTGGGAGACCAAAAAATAGCAAAAAAAGAACAGACAAATGCCAAGAGAACAGAAACGACAACAGCACAAAGTCAAACATGTCGTCCACACAAGACAACCCACCCAGCTACACAAGCCCCCCAAAAAAGGACCAAGAGAAAAAAGAAGAAGACGAGGACGACGACGACGACGACGACGACGAAGAAGAAGAAGAAGAAGAAGAAGAAGAAGAAGAAGAAGAAGAAGAAGAAGAAGAAGAAGAAGAAGAAGAAGAAGAAGAAGAAGAAGAAGAAGAAGAAGAAGAAGAAGAAGAAGAAGAAGGGAGGCGTGTGGAGGTTACAAACGGAAAAGCCAGAAGAGAAAAGAAAAGAACATTAACGAACAGACGAAGGCTTGATGGGTTCAATGTCAACCCGAGCCTCGCCAAAAGGTTTTCATCCCCACACGGATCACAAACAGACCAGCACAACAAGGACACAAGTGAAAAAGAACACGGGGCGAGAGAACAGAAGGAAAAAACAAAAACAAAAAAAAAACACCCGCTGGGAGAATGGACGACCAAACCCATGACGGAGGGACAGAGAGGCAACCAGCCCTGGTGCCCAGCTTTCAGCCACACACGTCTTCCCACAGACCTCAACACTAATTAGACTGACCTTGTGCAGACAGACAGAGAGACAGACAGACAGACAGACACACAGACAGACACACAGGAACAGAGACAGAGAGAGCATGACTGAGAGCGACAGACGACAGAGAGAGAGAGAGACAGACAGACAGACAGAGAGGAACAGAGACAGAGAGAGCATGACTGAGAGAGCGACAGACGACAGAGAGAGAGAGAGAGACAGACAGACAGACAGACAGAGAGGAACAGAGACAGAGACAGCATGACTGAGAGAGCGACAGACGACAGAGAGAGAGAGAGACAGACAGAGAGGAACAGAGACAGAGAGCATGACTGAGAGAGCGACAGACAGACAATGACAGAGAGAGCGAGAGAGAGAGGGGGGGTCGGGGAGGGGGGCGGCAGAGAACTCAGAACTCAGAACTGTTTTTATTGTAGAAGGCCTTCTGACCCATTACAATGTCGAACACACACACACACACACACACACACACACACACACACACACACACACACACACACACAGAGTGTGTTTGTAGCCCGCGACGACACTTAAGTTATATGGGAAAGTGATTTTGAATTATCTAAAATATGTTTGTGGGACACTGAGTTTTAGTTTCAACTTCAAGGTGATTTCAGAGCGTGCGGACTTATCCATATACGCCCAGGAACATGAGGGCCATTTGACACGTAATGACCATGTTCACAGGGAATAAACATCCAATCTCCCCGGCGTTAGGCCTGATCTACCACACTGTGGCTTACAACTCGCTCCTTGTTAGACGAGTCCAGTTTTCCCGACATCTTACTGAACGAAGTAGTCACACACTGTGTCGTTTATTTACCACCCTTGGTTTCACTATGGATCAGGTTTGCTCGAAGATGAAGAGATTTCGTTGGTTTTGGCTTGAGGAGACTACTACACATCTCCTACAAGGAGCACAAGACCAATGACTATGTGCGGAACCTGGTCAGCAACTTTGTTGGGCCCCAAGAACCACTGCTGGCGACTGTCAAACGACGGAAGATGGCATGGTTTGGTCACGTCATACGACATAACACCCTCTCCAAAACCATCCTGCAAGGGACTGTAGAGGGAGGGCGCAGACGGGGGCGGCAGAGAAAGAGCTGGTCCGACAACGTCAAGGAATGGACCAAAATGACGATGCCAGATCTCCTCACGACAGCTGCCAACAGAACGGCGTGGCGAGCTATGACATCTTCCTCATGTCTCCCCAACGACCCCAGCGGTCGAGGGAATGAGTGAGTGAGGTGAGGCTTCATCAGCCAGTTCGTAAACGCAGGCGAAGAGAGACAGGGGCTGAAGAACGGGAGATAATCAGCACATGCGGGCACAACGTAACACTTTCACACACCTCATCTCTGTGGCGGACAGTGAAATTGAGCATGCACTCACTCCTGAAGGTTGGGTGTGAGCTCCGCTCCTCCATCAAATGTGAGAGAGCTAGAGATATGGACAATATACTGACCCTTTTTTTTAACGGGGCGACGATTCTTTTTTTATCACAGTTCCGTCAGTCCCCCTGGAAAAGACCATCAAAGTCAACATCTTCACAGCAAAGATGTAACACAGGGAACAGACGCTTCTAATAAAGACTGCCCCATCTTCTGAATGCCTAAATGCCTTCCGCCACTGGTTGGAGCTCTGGAAGGTGGAGGAAAGGAGATATGACGTTTCTCCTCACCTTTCTCAATGGCTTCAACTCATCAACAGCTCATACAGCGCAGCATCCTAGTTTCAGTTTCTCAAGGAGACGTCACTGCGTTCGGACAAATCAAAGTATAACAACGGACAGGAACCAGTGGCTAAGCAAATACTGCGGAGGAAG
This sequence comes from Babylonia areolata, assembly GCF_041734735.1. NCBI lineage: Eukaryota > Metazoa > Mollusca > Gastropoda > Neogastropoda > Buccinidae > Babylonia > Babylonia areolata. The sequence goes on along the minus strand of NC_134896.1, from coordinate 5,262,504 downwards.
TGGGGCTGGATCGGACACACCCTCAGGAAGCCAGCGTCCAGCATCACACGCCAAGCCCTAACCTGAAACCCGCG
>NC_134896.1:5247430-5257430 GCF_041734735.1 Babylonia areolata | reverse complement strand
AAATCAAACAAAAAAAACATTAAGAAACGCCATGCAGACAAATCACAATGGACAGGGGGTGCCTGCCTATCCCAGTGTTTACACTCTCACCACCTAATCATCGCCAGAACAAAACAGCACAGACAGTACATCAACAGACTGCGGGAAAAGAGAAAAAAAATGTGTCAATGCTTATTCGAAAAGAAAAGGGGGGAGTAGTGGGGAGGGTGGGTTGCGGAGGGGGTGGGGGTGGGGGGGGGGGAATGGACTGGGAAGGAAAAAAAAAAGGAGACAACAGTGAAGGAAGAGAAAAGGACAAAAAACAAAGAGAGCGATAAAAAAAAAATAATAAAAAAGAGGAAATTTCTAGCACAGAATTTATAGAAGGCGGGGGATACTATTTATACTGAAAGACCCACGAAGGCGTGGAGGGGGAGGGGGGAATGGGGAGGAGTGGGGGGAAGGGGGGGAGGGCTGATTAACGTCAGTTCATCAGTCAATGGGTGAATTATTATTTGTTAAACTTGGATGGCATTCATTCTCATTCCTGATGATACTGTCGGATAACAGACGCAAAGTAAACGGCTAAAGCACCACCAAATGAACACACATGCACAGGCAAAGAAAATCAGGGCGACAGGAAATCGACAAAGAATGGCCCTCTGCATGTCCAAAGAACCGCCTGGAAACCAAGTTTTTTCAACAACAACAAACAAGGGACAGAGAATGCAGACGCATCACCACGGAGGAAGAAGAAAAGAAAAAACCCGCTGAAAAACAGACCCATAGGAACACGTGACTCCATCTGCAAACAACAACAACAAAGAGACAGACAGCAAAAACGAAAAGACACACACACACACACACACACACACACATGCACAGAGAGGGTCACAGTCACACACACACACACACACACACACACACACACACACACACACACACACACAAACACACACACATGCACACACACACACGCGCGCGCGCGCAGAGAGAGAGTCACACACACACACACACACACACACACACACACACACAAACACACATGCACAGAGAAGGTCACAGTCACACACAAACACACATGCACAGAGAGGGTCACAGTCTCACACACACACACACACACACACACACACACACAAACACACACACATGCACACACACACACGCGCGCGCGCGCAGAGAGTCACACACACACACACACACACACACACACACACACATGCACAGAGAGGGTCACAGTCACACACACACACACACACACACACACACACATGCACAGAGAGGGTCACAGTCACACACACACACACACACATGCACAGAGAGGGTCACAGTCACACACACACACACACACACACACACACACACACACACACACACACACACACATCTCAGTGGAGGGTCGAAAGAAACCTGTCCTCATCCGAGACATTCCTCCATAAATGTCAGCACAGGAAACGGAAACCACAAAAACAGAGAAAGAGAGAGACAGACAGAGAGACAGACAGACAGAAACAGAGAGCGACAGAGACACAGAGAGAGAGGCAGACACAGACAGACAGACAGAGAGAGAGAGAGACAGACAGACAGTCAGACAGAGACACAGAGGGAGGGAGACAGACAGACAGACAGACAGACAGACAGAGACAGAGAGACAGATAGAGAGAGAGAGAGAGATCAGAACATCAGAACTTTTTTTATGCAATGATTAAGATTTTAGGCATGGCCAATTCTTCCAGTCTGCCCCTGAGAGAGAGACAGAGAGAGAGAGAGAGAGAGATGGAAGGGGGAGGGGGGAGACAGATAAATACAAAAGGATGAACGAACAAAAGGAACGTGTTGAAAGGAAGGCCAAAAGCCAAAGGCCGAGAGGACACAAAAGGGCGACCACCCCTGTCTGGACCACATGTTTCCGTCACACACACACACGCGCGCGCACAGAGAGGGACAGACAGACAGACAGAGACAGAGAGAGACCCTAACAACATTTGACTTTCTTGTACCTGTCAGACAGAGTAAACGTAGGGTGGGGGGGGGAGGGAGGGGGTACAAGACAGAACAGACAGACAGACTGAGAAGACAAGACAAGTAGAGTGAAACGGAGAGAAATAATAATAATAATAATAATAATGGTACTTATATAGCGCTGAATCTTGTGCATAAACAAATCTAAGCGCTTTCGCACCAGTCATTCTCACGCACGCATAACTCTACAACTGGAGAAATTAAAGACAAGGAAGAGGCAGGGAAGGGTGGCTATTTTGGGAAGAGGTGGGTTTTAAGGCCAGACTTGAAAGAACTGAGTGTGGAGACTTGACGAAGTGACAGAGGAAGTTCATTCCAATTGCAAGGTCCAGAGACAGAGAAAGAACGGCGGCCAACAGTCGAGAGTTTGAATCTGGGTATGCGTGAGTGGAGTGGATCCGAAGCTGATCGTAGTGAGCGAGATGGAGTGTAGAGGTGAAGGCAGCCACAGAGATAGGAAAGGGGCTGATTTGTGAATACATTTGTAGCATAGAGTGCTGATCTTGTACTTTATTCGGTGTGAGACAGGGAGCCAGTGGAGAAAGAACAGACAGAACAGACCAGGCGGAGGGAAAGAACATCGGAAATAATAATAATAATAATAATGGATACTTATATAGCACACTATCCAGAAATCTGCTCTAGATGCTTTACAAAAACGCTTTTGTTAACATAAAACATCATATCTATGTTACATACACACACCAAAATGTGACTACACACACACACACACACACACACACACACACACACACAGCATACATACATTTTAACATACATGTGTATCTAACAGCTACCCTAACACATACGCACACACAGGCAGGCACAAACGTACATAAACACACGCACACGCACACACAATACACATTCATATACATGCATGTAGTTATGTACACATACATATGTATACACATATAGTCAAGCACAGCTAACGCAAAGGAAGTGGACCTGCCACAATTGAACTTATTGCTGAGGGAAAAGGTGAGTTTTGAGACGAGATTTAAAAGATGCGAGGGAATCAGAATGACGGAGGTTATCAGGGAGCTTGTTCCACGTCTTTGGAGACTGAAAAATCAGACATCATTTTCCGCCCAGACACGATGATGTTTTACTGACACAAACAGACTACCAATTCGGGTTTCGGGTCAGTGGTGCTGCCTGAACGTAGGGACAAATCCGTGTGTGCTACGCCACATCTGCTGAATAAAAAAATAAAAAATAAATAAAATAAAATAAAAAAGCAGTTGCCTGACCTTCACATAAACCCAACGCGCTGATCAGGCTTTGGGAGCCTCTCTTGGGGAAACCATACACTGATATAGACAAAAACGAAAAGAGAAAAAAAAGAAGAAAAAAAAACGAATAGGAGGAAAAGGGAGCAGGGTAACATATGGAAAACCATTGTGAGTTAAAAAAATAAAACGAAATAATTTTTTTTTTTTAAAGTCGAACAAACAGACGAGGACATACAGGGGTGGAGGTTTCAGGTTCAGTTTCAGTTTCAGTTTCTCCAGGAGGTGTCGCTGCGTTAGGACAAATCCACATACGCTACACTTCATCTGCTAGGCAGATGCCTGGCCAGCAACATAACCAAACGCACTTGGTCAGGACTTGAGCACATGCATATATATTCTTCTTCTTCTTCTGCGTTCGTGGGCTGCAACTCCCACGTTCACTCGTATGCACACGAGTGGGCCTTTACGTGTATGACCGTTTTTACCCGCCATGTAGGCAGCCATACTCCGTTTTCGGGGGTGTGCATGCTGGGTATGTTCTTGTTTCCATAACCCACCGAACGCTGACATGGATTACAGGATCTTTAACGTGCGTATTTGATCTTCTGCTTGCATATACACACGAAGGGGGTTCAGGCACTAGCAGGTCTGCACATATGTTGACCTGGGAGATCGTAAAAATCTCCACCCTTTACCCACCAGGCGCCGTCACTGTGATTCGAACCCGGGACCCTCAGATTGACAGTCCAACGCTTTAACCACTCGACTATTGGGCCGTCGGCACATGCATATATATTTCTGTACCTGTCAGAGTGGGTTTCTTCTACAGAATTGTGCCAGAGGACAATACTTTTGTTGCCATGGGTTCTTTTTCAGTGTGCCAATTGCCTGCTGCTGCACATGGCACCTCGGTTTGTCGTCTCACCCGAATGACTAGATGCTCACTTTGATATTCCAGTCAGTTTCAGTTTCAGTTTCAGTTGCTCAAGGAGGCGTCACTGCGTTCGGACAAACCATATACGCTACACCACATCTGCCAAGCAGATGCCTGACCAGCAGCGTAACCCAACGCGCTTAGTCAGGCCTTGAGAAAAAACAAAACAAAAAAAAACAACAAAAAACGGGGGAATAAATAATAGATAAGCTTACATAAATAAATAAATAAATGAATAATAATTATAATATAGAAAAAGGTAGTAGTAATAATAATAGTAATACTAATAAAATGGAAAAAAAAAAGACAACAATGGTGATAAATAAGCGAATAAATGTAAAACATGAAGACACACATTCACACACACACACACACATGCACAACAGAAATGCACCAAACATGCAGTTTCACAGATATGAAAGCACAGTCAAATACATATAAACGTACATGAGCTCCAACACACACACACACACACACACACACACACACACACACATTACCTTGCACCTCCTCTACCCCCCTCCTCCACACACTCATTTCTAGTCTACGTATCGCACCTTCCACGGCACACACACACACACACACACAAACAAACACACACTCAGTCAAACACACTCAGTCAAACATTCCAGTCAAACCGTGAAGAGCGAGACCAGGAGTGGAATCTAGAGCCTGACGGACACTGTATGGGCAGATAAGCGTCTTAACCATTCTGCCACGAGGAGCGAGGAAGAAGACGAGAAGAAGAAAAAAGGGGTGGGGGGTGGGGGCGGAAAATCAGAGCAACAACACCCAGCCTTGGGCAAAACCTTTCGGACATTTGACCTCAGTGCAGTCAAACACGTTCTCTGAACAATCGATGTCCACGTCGCCGCGACATTTCTCCCAGATGAGATCCCTTAATTAAAGTGGATCAGTTCCAAATTTGCCTCAAACCTAGTCGTTGGAGTGCTTTTATCATGAGCAGGATGTAGGTATCCACGGACAAACACACAAACGACAGACCTCTGTGTACATATGCTACAACCCACAGTTCCGGTTTCTCAAGAAGGCGTCACTGCTTTCGGACAAATCCATATACACCCCACACCGCCTCTGCCTGGCGGATGTCTGACCTGCAGCATGACCAGACACAACTTAGCCAGGCATTGAGTGCACAGATATATATATATGTATGTGTACCTATCAGAGTGGATTTCTTCTGCAGAATGTTGCCAGGGGGCAACGCTAATGTCACCATTTGATCTTTTTTCAGTGTGCCGAGCGCCTGCTGCACACAGGACCTCGGTTTATCGTCGTCTTCTTCTTCTTCTTCTGCGTTCACTCGTATGCACACGAGTGGGCTTTTAGGTGTATGACCGTTTTTTACCCCGCCATGTAGGCAGCCATACTCCGTTTTCGGGGGTGTGCATGTTGGGTATGTTCTTGTTTCCATAACCCACCGAACGCTGACATGGATTACAGGATCTTTAACGTGCGTATTTGATCTTCTGCTTGCATATACACACGAAGGGGGCTCAGGCACTAGCAGGTCTGCACATATGTTGACCTGGGAGATCGTAAAAATCTCCACCCTTTACCCACCAGGCGCCGTCACCGTGATTCGAACCCGGGACCCTCAGATTGACAGTCCAACGCTTTAACCACTCGGCTATTGCGCCCGTCGGTTCATCGTCTCAACAGAATGACCAGACGTTCAGTCTGATTTTATAGTCAAGCTTGGAGAAAGGGCGAGACCGGGATTCGAACCCGGACCCTCACGGACACTTTATTTGGGGATAACCTTCTTAACCATTCTGCCGCCTTCCTCCTTACACGCCCACCAAGACAACAGACGAACAGCTCCCTAAAGTCAGCATGCACCCCGCCACACATACCTTCTTGGCCTCTCACCCACAGAAGTCTCATATTTCCGGGCAGATCCCCGCCCCCACCCCCACCCCCCAACTTCCTCTCAACGGACCACCCCCTCCCTCCATCCCTCCCCTCAACCCCCTCCCTTCAATCCGGATCAAACTGCCCTCAAAATCCGTCCTGGAAGGAACACCCTCTGTGACGGAACCGGCGTCTCATCCCAGTCCACACGGAAGAGGGATTCCAGCGCGTGTCAGCCTCAAGGGGGAGAAGTCGGCAGGACAAAAGACCACCCCGGAGACAGAAAAAGTCCGCCGGACGGAGAAAGCTGCTTTCTTCCGAAAAGGGGGACAACTGTTGTATCCATTCAAGCGCGAGGATCAGAGCCCTGGTGAATCAGTCCAACCTCGGTTCCATTTCCCTGTGACGGCAGCGGTTCTTGTCTTCTTTTGGAAATCCGATGACATCGACCTTGGTCTTTGCACGTCTGTCTAAATGCCTCTGGGAGACATCCACGTTGACTTCAGTGTCTCCACCTTCACTTTTCTCGTGTCTGGGGGCTGGAAGTCAAGTCAACTTTTATTATCTCCAGAGAGAAGTTCACTGAGGTTCTGTTGCCAATATTCACAATTCAAACGTGAAACGCGCGTTTAAAAGTCATGTATGCGTTTAAGTAATCGAGAGACCACATAAGATCCTACATTTACATTCTAAATTGCACTGACACATCTATGAACACCTTAAGTATTAAGAACACTAAATAATAACGTTATTAACACTTAGATCACGTGTACTTGTCTGGATATCTAAAGAGATCGCACAAACTGCATTGACATCACCTTCATAATAACTTTCTCATCTCAGCATAATAGTAATAACAATAATGTAAGTATTCATATAGCGCTGAATCTTGTGCAGACAATTAAAAAGCTTTCACGCCAGTCGGTCACACGCATGCATAACTCTAAACTTGAGAAACTTAAGACAAAGAAAAAAAAAAAACAGCGGAGGGAGAGAGCATGTGAAATGAAGTGTGGTGAAGTCTGTGATACAGATGACAAGCGTGATAATATATTGTAATGAATTACAACACAGAACAGTCAAATATGATTCATTGCAATACAGAATAGTTATATATAGTACACTAAAACACAGAACAGTTATTAAGTATGATACTCTAAACAGTTAAATTACAACACGAAACAGTTAAATATATCATAATTATATAGATATAATATGTATGTATATTTGCATATATATGTGTATATATATAGAGAGAGAGAGACAGACAGACAGACAGACAGACAGACAGACAGGCGGACAGACAGACAGAGACACAGAGAGATATACATTTCGTATTTTGATGTAAGCCTGAATGCTTGCATATCTGTTTCTGTGCACCTACCAGAGTGGATTCCCTCTTCAGAACTTTGTCTGATGACACCCCTTCTGTTGCCATGTGTTCTTTTCCGGCGCGCAAACTTCGTGACTGCACAGCGGACCTCGGGTTCGGTTCTCACCCGAGCGACTAAACGCTCGCTTTGATTTTTCTGGTCAACCATGGGAGAAGAGGCAAGACCGGGATTCGAACCCGGACCCTATCGGACGCTGTATTGGCAGACAAGCGTCTTGAACCATTCTGCCACGTTCCTCAAATTGGACATGGGAAGTGGGGTGGTGGGGTGGTGGGTGGGGGGTAGGTAGCGGGAAGGGGGCGGGGGCTGGGGGGAGTGTTGTCGAAGAAAGTTGTCGTCAGCACACTGCCCAACGAAGGAACACAACACACTGCAGTCACTCCCAGAAACCCAATCCCCCGACTGTGGCCGACGGATGACCCTCTTCGATCTTCCGCTTCCGCCACATCCCGGCTCCCTCCCTCCCTCCCTCCCTCCCTCGCCCTGCCATCTTCTCGCACTTCCGGGGATATTCCCCTCCAGCCCCTAACCACCACCGCATCCCCACCCCCCAGGCCCCTCCCCCCCCCCACACACACATACACACACCCACCCCCGATGCCCCGACCACGTCTCCGGAGACGGCCTTCCCCTTACCGGGACCAAGCGGCCCTAAAACCCTGTTGTTTGGGAAGGAGCACCTTCTGCGACTGAATCAAGCTGCACTTCAGTCGACACGGAAGTGGGATTCTAGCGCCTGTGACTGTCCTAACAAGGGGAGGTCGGACACAAAACAAAAAAAACAACCAAACAAGATAGCACACACACCTCCCCCCCAACACACACACTCCCCCAAATAAAAAAGAGTCCGCCGGACAAAAAGAAAAAAAACCCTTCTTTCCGAAAGAAGACAACTGTCGTATTCATTCAAGAGCAAGGATCGAGGCCAAGGTGATTGTGTTAATGACATCGGTTCCACTTCGCAGTAACGCAGCGGTTCTCGTCTTCTTTTTGGTACCCGCTGACACCAGAAACTCTTCACGGCCTGGCTAAGTGCCTCAGAGAGAGACAGACAGACAGACAGACAGAGAGAGAGAGAGAGAGAGAGAGAGAGAGAGAGAGAGAGAGAGCGTATGTGTGTGTGTTTGTGTTGATTTCAATGCCCCCTCCTTCGTTTTACCTTTCTGAATTGCATCCTCAGCTCTACAGAAAGGCGTAGGCAGTAAAAGTTCTTGGTCGAGGAGGGAGCAATCCTGAAGTCCCCCCCGTAGACTTCTGGGCTGCACCATCGCTGCCTCATTCACTTGCCGTCCTGGCGAGTAGTTCGTCAGGTTTTTTCTCCAAGACCAACGATTTCGTTGTTTGTGTTGATGATCAGTCTACTCTGTACTGCACGCTGCTGGGAGGGGGAGAGTAATGGAGGCCGAGGAACAGAGACTGGCAATTAAGTGAAGCAAAGAAGAATTCATCTTCACTAGACTGACTGTCAGTGCTCGCGCACACGCGTGCATAAGCCTAAGTGTGTGCGTTTGGTGTGTTTGCGAAACACAGAGAGAGAGGAGAGGGGGGGGAATAGTGCATGTATATGCATGGATAGATAGAGAGATAGATATTACGGGGCAGCAAAAAAAAAAAAAAAAAAAAAATTCAAGACCATAATATAGTGCGCATGTAATATATAGTAGATACAAGTATCAGTGTTTCTGATTGAACCTCTCTTTCTGGGTCTGAAATAATAATAATAATTGTAACTGTAATAAAATCATGAAAATCCCAAACAATACTGGCTGTCAACAAATTCTACCGAAACAATGTGAAACACTGTCTCTTTGTCTCTTTTATATCTATTCACTTATTCAGAAACAAGGTGAAACACGGTCTCTTTGTCTCTTTTATATCTATTCACTTATTCAGAAACAAGGTGAAACACGGTCTCTTTGTCTCTTTTACATCTATTCACTTATTCATTTACTCACTTATTTGTTTGTTTCATTGTTTGCTTTCCTACTGTTTTCCGACCATGGAGTCCAAGCAACATTACCATCATGCCACACACTCCCTCCCCCTCCTCGTCCTCGCTAAAACACCAACACACACACACACACACACACACACACACACTCCCCTCTCCCACATTCCCCTCCCCCGACACTCCCCCCCCCACGCCCCCACTCACCCACCCCCACCCCCTTTCCTGTCCTCTCTTCCCCTCAGGACCCCAGTACGTCTGTAACCGTTGTGATAAAAACAACAACAACAACAACAACAACAACAACAACTAATTAATTATACGCAGGACACCTCCACCTGCACAAGTCCCTCTCTCTGCTCTGTCTGGGTCTTTTCAATTCAATCACGCGGGTCAGGCAGAGTGAGTGTTCTTCCTCCACTGACAAGTTTCCGTAAACCTGACGACCCTTCAGACTGACATGGAGCCTCCCACAGGGCCTGTTGAGTTGGGTTACGCTGCTGGTCAGGCGTCTGCTTGGCTGATGCGGTGTAACGTATATGGATTTGTCCGAACGCAGTGACGCCTCCTTGAGCTGCTGATACTGATATTGATGCACAGGCCCTGAGGAGGG
>NC_134896.1:5237430-5242430 GCF_041734735.1 Babylonia areolata | reverse complement strand
CTTCGGATCCACTCTGTTTACGCATACCCATGTTCAAACACTCGACTGTTGGCCGCCGCTCTTTCTCTGTCTCTGGACCTTGCGACTGGAATGAACTTCCTCTTTCGCTTCGTCAAGTCTCCACTCTCAGCTCTTTCAAGTCTGGCCTTAAAACCCACCTCTTCCCAAAATAGTCCCCCCCCCCCTTGCCTGCCCTTCCTGTCTTTAGTTTCTACAGTTTTAGAGTTATGCATGCGTGTGAATGACTGGTGCGAAAGCGCTTTGGTTTCTCTCTGCACAAGATTCAGCGCTACATAAATACCATTATTATTATTATTATTTATTTATTTATTTATTTATCTATGTACACTTATAGTTGACTTCATCACGTTTTTGCGCCTTATACATATTATTATTAGTAGTAGTTCTTTTTTATGTATTTATCTATTATTTATTCACCTTTTTTTTTCTTTTCTTTTTTTTGGTCAGGCATCTGCTTGGCAGATGTGGTGTAGCGTATATGGATTTGTCCGAACGCAGTGACGCCTCCCTGAGCTACTGAAACTGAAAGTGAAACTCATCAACAACCAAAGTCAGAAGAAGAAGAAGAAGAAGAAGAAGAAGAAGAAATCATATCAAATTACGGTGCTTACAGCCTCGCCGACAAAAAGAATAACTCACTCAGTACGGCCAGTCCTCTCTTCTCCTCTACACAGACCCCTCGGATGTCCAGTGGGTGTCTGAATGACCCAACCTTTAGCTTCCGTCGTCAGAATTGTGGTATTCTTTGTCAACATTCACCTCTTCAGTATAAGAGCCTTCCGCTTGCAATATTTTGATGATGGTAATTGGGGTGAAACGCTGTTAACGTCGTCTCTTTCGCCGTTCGTATGGAGAGAGATAAGATGATAATGATGATGATGAAAATGAAGGTGGTGATGATGATGATATGATGACGATGATGATGAAGAAGAAGAAGGAGGCGGTGGTGGTGATGACGACGACGACGACGACGACGAAGCTGAACGAAAAAGGAGGAGGCAAAGGGTAGAGGGGTCGGTGGGGTGGGGGGTGGGGATTCTGTAACAGAAACAACTCGGTGACCAGGAGGAAGAAACGGTGTGAAATTGAACGGAAATGTTATCAGAAAACTCGCTGCGCAAAGCGGCAAAACATCAAAGCGAAGCATGCATAATATTGTCAACCTTGAGTTTAATCTCCAAATTATTTTCATTTATTTGTTTATTCATTTATATTTCTATATAATTCATTTCTTATTTCTTTCAGCTTCTTCTTTTCTTTTCTTTTTTTTTCTTGTTTTTTTGTTTTTTGGCTTTCGTATTCCCTTTCTCACAACTTCATTTCTTTGGTCCATCTTCTCTCTCCTTTGCTTTCCTCTCCTCTCTCTCTCTTTCCTCTTTGTCCCCTGCTCTCTCCCTCCCGCCATCTCTCTATCCTCCTCCTCCTCCTCCTCGTTAACTGCTCCTGTGTCTTTCTCCCCACTCTTTCTCGCTTCCCCCCGATTTATCTTTTCCCTCCACTTCCTTTTCTACCCCCAATCCCCCAACCCCTCATGCCTTCTTCAAGTCCTTCCCTTCTCTCCCATACCTCTGTTTTCTTCTTAATATTCCCTCTTCCTCCCCCCCTCCCCCTCCTCATCCCAAGCATCCCTCTCATTACCTGTTCCTCCTCCTCCTCCTCTACCTTCTCTCCCCCACGTCCCCCTCCCCCCTATACCCCCCCCCCCTCCTCCTCCTACCTTCTCTCCCCCACGCCCCCCTCCCCCCTATACTCCCCTCCTCCTCCTCCTCTACCTTCTCTCCCCCACGTCCCCCTCCCCCCTATACCCCTCTCCTCCTCCTCCTCTACCTTCTCTCCCCCACGTCCCCCTCCCCCCTATACCCCCACCTCCTCCTCCTCTACCTTCTCTCCCCCACGTCCCCCTCCCCCCTATACCCCCCTCCTCCTCCTCCTATGCATCCCTCTCATTACCTGTTCCTCCTCCTCCTCTACCTTCTCTCCCCCACGTCCCCCCCCCCTTACACCCCCACCTCCTCCTCCTCCTCTACCTTCTCTCCCCCACGTCCCCCCCTACACCCCCACCCCTCCTCATCCTATGCATCCCTCTCTTTACCTGTTCATCCTCCTCCTCCTCTACCTTCTCCCCCCCACGAACCCCCCCTACAGCCCCCCACCTCCTCCTCCTCCTATGCATCCCTCTCATTACATGTTCCTCCTCCTCCTCCTCTACATTCTCTTCCCCACGTCCCCCCCCCCCCACAACACACACACACCCCTCCCCCCCACCTCCTCCTCCTCCTATGCATCCCTCTCCTTACCTGTTCTGTGTGTGTCTGTGTCTGTGTGCGGTTTGTTTGTTTGTTTTTTGTTTTGTTTTGTTGTTGTTGTTTTGTATGTGTATTTTTGTTTTTGTTTGTTTTATGCTGCTGTTGTTTTGTTGTTGTAGTTTTGTTTTTTTGTTGTTGTTTTTTTGGGGGGTGGGGGGGAGGGGGGGGGTTCAGTCTACTTGCTATTATCAGATTTCTCGTTTTGACAGATATACATATATATGCATACAGACCAAAATACAGGCAGAGACATACAGAGAAAGAGATAGGTAGAGTGAGGGGTGGAAAGACAGACAGATAGAAGAGACAGACAAACAGTCGGAGACATACAGAGAGACAGACAGACAGACAGAGAAAGAGACGAAAGGGAACAGAGACAGACAGACAGACAGACCAAAGCAGACACTAAAGACAGGTAAGCTACACAGGCAGATCAACAGCCCTCACCCCCATCCCCCACACTGACCCCCCTCCATCACCACACACACACACACACACACACACAAAATCCATTAGCATTCACGCTCCAGGGACCAATTCCACAGACACAAGTGAAGCCAGGCGACTCGCCCCACCCCATTACCACCAACGATGCCACCCTCAGGTAAATCCCCGGAAAGAAACGAGACTGGTGGTAAGGGGATGGGGGGGAGTGAGGGGGGAAGGCGGGGGGGAGAGGGTTAGGTGGGTTGGGGGGGGGGGGGGGGCAGGGCTAGCTAGTGGCAACGCGTCCACCCAGGAAGGGAGAGAATCTGAGCACACGGGATCGAATCTCGCACTCGCGCAGCATTTTCTCCCCTCCCTCTTCCCCTCGGCCTCTCCCCCCCCCCTTACTCCCCCCCCCCCCCCCACACACACACACACAATCCCCTCTGATGGAACTTGAGTGGTGGTCTGAACGCTAGTCTTTCGGATAAGACGATAAACCTAGGTCTCGTGTGCAGGTAGCATGTACTTTCTAGCGTTCACTTTCACACATGATACATGTACTTAGGAAGCGATCAGATTTTTGCTTTAAAAAAAAAAAAAAAAGTGTGTATATCACTGGAGAAAAGCAGGCATAAGGAAAGGCCTATTTAGACTAGTCCCAAAGTACCCACCCATCCCTTTTCACCTGCTGGTCGTTGCAGGGGTTCTCGGGGTGAGGGTGGTTGGAGGGGTGTGTGTGTGGGGGGGGGGGGGAGAGCGTGGTGGAACTTGGAGAGAACGGGGGGGGGGGAGCATTCTGTTTTATGTAAAGCTTACCTGCGGATTTATTTGAAAGCAGCAGACAAAAAAATGTTTATCTAGATATTATAGAACCCGTCCAAGTTCCATTAAATTCTACTTACTGTTTTCTGGAAAAAAAAAAAAACATGAAAAGAATATTGTTATAACGCAAATCCTTTGTTTTTTCTATACGTATTTATTTTCATTCAAATTTTGTCTACTGACAGGGAAAAGACTTTTGTTTGTATTTTCAATGAAATGTTACCTGTTAATGTGTATTTGAATAACTGAACGAAATGGCCTTTTCTAGTTTTTGACATGACTGTTTTTGTTTGTATGGTGTGTGTGTGTAAAAGATGAATATAGTGTAGTTTCAATGGCCCAAGGGGGCACACGAAATAATCTTCCTGCCTTGCCCTGCCTTTGAGGCCAGTCCAGAATAACTTTCCTTTTCCACTGGGGGTCGAATCTCAACTTGGAGAGGTCGACTGTGGACTTCCGACGCTGGAACTGCAACGGACGAACCCGGGTGTGGCCGTGTATGGGGGAATCTAAATGAGCGGCGTGGGAGTAATGCCACTGAAACGGTGCAGATGATGGGGCAGCAAAAACAAAAACAAAAAAAAAAAAAGCTTGGAGAGGTCGAGGTCAAGCATAAAGCCAGATCCATCCAATGTGTCATTTTAGCAAATTACATAAAGATTCAAAATTAATCTAAGCGTGTCTGGGTCAAGGACAGGATAATGAAGAAAGGCAAGAAATTCAAACTGGGCCAAATTTATATTGTATTGTACTGCATTACTCTTTTGTCACAACAGATTACTCTGTGTGAAATTTGGGCTGCTCTCCCCAGAGAGAGCGCGCCGTTACATTGAGAGCGCCATCCTTTTCTTGAATTTTGTTCTGCCTGCAATTTTATTTGTTTTCCTATCGAAGATTTTTTTTTTTTTTCTGCAGAATGTTGCCAGGGATAACCCTTTTATTGCCGTAGGAATCTACGGTTTATAGTCTCATCCGAATGACTAGCGACCAGACCACCACTCAAGGACGAGCAGAGGGGGAGACAATACTGGCGACTCTGGGATTGGAACCAGTGCAGACAAATTCTCTTGCTTTCTAGGCGGACGCATTACTACTTGGCCAACACACTCTGAGGTTTATTTCCAGCGGTCCTATAATTACCACCATGACCACCAGTGCGTGGGTGAAATGCTACTGGGGTGGTGGTGGGGGCGGGGGGGGGGGGGTGGGTGGGGTTTCACTTCTGACCAGGCCAATTTCATCACCGGGTGTCATTCCAGACTCATCTAGAAAGACCTCGGGGTGAATCTGGGCACGCCAGATTTGAGCCCGGGGTTTAGAAAAGAAAAGAAGCGAGAGTAAAGAAGAGACTTCTACACCGGATTAAAAAGCCTCGACAGCAAATCCCTCCTCATCCTCATTGTTGCAAACCTACACCACACG
>NC_134896.1:5229930-5232430 GCF_041734735.1 Babylonia areolata | reverse complement strand
TTCCCCCAACTCGCATGTCTGTGTACGCGCTGTCCATTAGGAAAACCAATGCCTTGATCCCGTGTTCAAACACCTTGCTAGCTGCCCACGCGGGCTCTCCGAAGCCACAAAGCGGGCAGTGAGGCGTGGCCCCTGGCGCACAGTTCAGAAACACGCGGTTGTCTTTTGTTCCTTTCTTGTCGTCGTAAATGCCTCCCCTAACTCGTTTCCCGCTGTATCTGTAGAAACGAACTCGAGGTCCTCGGGGTCAAAGCTTCCGCTTGACTACTCTCTCGATGTGTGTGTGTGTGTGTGTGCGCGCGCGCGCGCGTGCGTGTGTGCGTGTGTACTTTTGGCTGTGTGTGTGTGTGTGTGTGTGTGTGTGTGCGTGTGTGCGTTTGGCTGCGTGTGCCTGCGTGTATTGCGTGTGCATGTGCTCTCTGTTTTCGCAGCCCTAAACCGAAATCGATTGTCGACACATGCAACAAAAAATCTGTTTTCAATCACATTTTCCTTTCAGCCGGCAATGAAGAGAATGAAAGTTTATTTCTTGAAAACGCGACAATTACGTGTCTAATGTCCCTAATATATATTCCAGAATTGCAAAGCTCCTTTTCCCCTGTAAATCAAGCGTTGTTGCAGGCTGCAAAGACCCCCACCCCCACCCCTCTCTCTCTCTCTTTGTAGTTAGATAGAAAGACAGACAAACAGGTTGATAGACAGATAGATACATAGACAGATAGACAGACACACAAACAGACAGACAGACATGTTGATAGACTCTGGCTGAGAGAGACAGACAGACAGACAGAGACACAGACAGACAGAGAGACAGACAGAGACAGACAGAGAGACAGACAGACAGACAGAGACAGACAGACAGAGAGACAGACAGAGAGGCATACAAAAGGGTGACAGGAACCAACATGTCCAGCTGGTTTTCCCGATATTTCCGCCTCTGGCCGTCCGTCCTCAAGGGACTCAAGTGCCGAACGCCGGGGAACGGGGGAAACAATTGCAGTCAACACTGGGTGAGTTAACTCTCTCCATACGAACGGCGAAAGAGACGACGTTAACAGCGTTTCACCCCAATTACCATCATCAAAATATTGCAAGCGGAAGGCTCTTATACTGAAGACGTGAATGTTGACAAAGAATACCACAATTTTGACGACGGAAGCTAAAGGTTGGGTCATTCAGACACCCACTGGACATCCGAGGGGTCTGTGTAGAGGAGAAGAGAGGACTGGCCGTACTGAGTGACTTAAACATCAAATGTAAAATATATATATATATCTCTCTCTCTCTCCAAGATACAAAACTTCTAGTACGAATGATTAAGTCTGCCCTCTATGTAACGAATCTCAAGAAAACGAATTACATTTTGTTCTTTGTTGCCCAGTGCTAGGAAATATTCGTGAAATGTTTATAAAAGCAAAATATTACAAACATCCTTCTTTGTTTAAATTAAGTCTGTTAATGTCGTCAAGCAACAGTAAGGACGTTCGTGATTTTTCCTTGTTTTTGTATAAGGCTTTCAAACTTAGAGAAATAGTCACTTCGTGAAATGAATATAATTATGTTTTGTTATCTGCATTTATGCTTGTTTGCTTATGTTGTCTTACTGAGTTGTATAATGTTCATATTAACCCCTTCACTTGGGGCTGAGGCCTATATGTGAATAAATAATTCCGTTTCCGTTTCCGTTTCTCTCTCTCTCTCTCTCAGCAACTCCAACATCTCTGTCTCACAACCAGCCCCACCTCCAACTCTCTCTTCGCTTCCATGTATCTTCTCTCTCTGTCTCTCTGTCTCTGTCTCTCTCTCTCTCTCAGCAACTCCAACATCTCTGTCTCACAACCAGGCCCACCTCCAACTCTCCGCTTCCATGTATCTTCTCTCTCTCTCTCTCTCTCTCTCTCTCTCTCTCTCTCTCTCTCTCTCTCTCTCTCTCTCTCAGCAACTCCAACATCTCTGTCTCACAACCAGCCCCACCTCCAACTCTCTCTCCGCTTCCATGTATCTTCTCTCTCTCTCTCTCTCTCTCTCAGCAACTCCAACATCTCTGTCTCACAACCAGCCCCACCTCCAACTCTCTCTCCGCTTCCATGTATCTTCTCTCTCTCTCTCTCTCTCTCTCTCTCTCAGCAACTCCAACATCTCTGTCTCACAACCAGCCCCACCTCCATCTCTCTCTCCGCTTTCATGTATCTTCTCTCTCTCTCTCTCTCTCTCTCTCTGTCTCTCTCTCTCTCTCATGTTCACTCCCCAGTCATTTCCACGTGAATGACATTTTCAGCCGTTGCATTCTGAGGTGATCAAATGCTCACACACACTGTGTCATGCTGTGGTGTGGGCGATCATAGCACGTGAAACACGATGTTCACCCTCCCAAGATAGGATTCACGCAAACGCAATACTTTGAAAAAACCCTCACTAACATGCATGAGTGTGCATTTGAAAAAAAACTAACAAACAAACAAGAGAGGCAAGGCCTTCAAGACTCACTTGTGATACACTT
>NC_134896.1:5189930-5217430 GCF_041734735.1 Babylonia areolata | reverse complement strand
CAGACCGGTGAGGCAGTGTCCAAGAGAACAAAAGAAGTAATTAACGTCAGAAAGAAAGGGGGGCGAGGGGGAGGGGTCAAAATCACGGCATTCTCCAGATTGTGGCAAACCTGACTGATTTATCTGTCTTTGTTTTTCTTTTCCGTTGGAGGTTAGAGGGAGAGGGTAGGGCGGAGATCTTGGACAAACCGTTCGCTTTCATTTACGTATGTACAACACTGTTCTGAGACGCAGAATGTGCAACAACAACGTAAAATTCTTCACTTCTTTCTGTCATGTGTTTAATTCACACTTAACTTAACAGTAGACTTTGTGAGCTTGTCACCTCACCTCACATACAGCTGCACAAAAGCCCTCAACAACGACGCATAGAACGCGTACGCACGCACACACACACACAGACACAGACACACACACACACACAGGGAGAGACCAACAGAGATAGGGAGAGAGGGGGGACAAGGACAGAGACATACTGACAGACGGACAGACAGACAGTACGTTGAGAAAGGGGGGTTGTTGGGTGAGGGGTGGGTGTGTGTGTGTGGGGGGGTGGGGTGGGGGGGGAAGGTTGTGTGAGATGCATTCACACACAGAGAGAAACATGTATACAGACGCAGACACACACATGTATTCACACACACACACACACACATGTATTCACACACACACACACACACACACACACACACACACACACACACAGGTAGAGACCGACAGAGATAGGGAGAGAGAGAGAGGGCGGGAACAAGGACAGAGACAGACAGACGGACGGACAGACAGACAGTACGTTGTCCACATGCTGCTCACCTTGAGCACGCCGTTCCCGCTCCGGCTGTCCCGTTCCCAGTCCAGAGTATCCCGGACTGTTCCCGTTCCCGTTCCTGTGGATCACGAACCACATCCATCTGTCCCTGTGGATCACCAACCACATCCATCTGTCCCTGTGGATCATGAACCACATCCATCTGTCCCTGTGGATCACCAACCACATCCATCTGTCCCTGTGGATCACCAACCACATCCATCTGTCCCTGTGGATCACCAACCACATCCATCTGTCCCTGTGGATCACCAACCACATCCATCTGTTCATGTTCCTGTTTATTCTGAACCACACCCGTCTGTTCCTGTTCCTGATGATTCTGAACCACATCCGTCTGTTTCTGATGATATAAAAGCACATCCGTCTGTTCATGTTCCTGACGATTCTGAACCACACCCGTTTGTTCCTGTTCCTGGTGATTCTGAACACACCTGTCTGTTCATGTTCCTGGTGATTCTGAACCACACCTGTCTGCTCCTGTTCCTGATGATTCTGAACACACCTGTCTGTTCCTGTTGATTCTGAACCACACCTGTCTGTTCCTGTTGATTCTGAACCACACCTGTCTGTTCCTGTTCCTGGTGATTCTGAACCACACCTGTCTGTTCCTGGTGATTCTGAACCACACCTGTCTGTTCCTGTTCCTGGTGATTCTGAACCACACCTGTCTGTTCCTGTTCCTGATGATTCTGAACCACATCTGTCTATTCCTGTTCCTGGTTATTCTGAACCACATCTGTCTATTCCTGTTCCTGATGATTCTGAACCACATCTGTCTGTTCCTGGTGATTCTGAACCACACCCGTCTTGTTTCTGATGATACAGAACCACACCCGTCTGTTTCCTATGATACTGAACCACACCCGTCTGTTCCTGATGATTCTGAACCACACCCGTCTGTTTCTGATGATCCTGAACCACACCCGTCTGTTTCTGATGATACAGAACCACACCCGTCTGTTTCTGCTCCCAACAAGCTCCAGGTGTTTCATGATCTGGCAATCAACTGTCTGTGATCTGACGCCTGTCCAGCAGCTCAAGATTCCATGAATCTCGGCGATCACGTGTCACAGCTGTCCTACCTTGTTTCACATAATCATGAACCACAGCTGTCCTACCTTGTTTCACATAATCATGAACCACAGCTGTCCTATACTTCTTTTCAAGATGCACTATTACCTTCATGCAGACTTTGAAAGATTCGGAGTATTCTAAACGCAGTTTATATTTTGGTGCAGAAAAATGTTGTTTTTATCTAAAAGATTTAATGAATACAATAGTACACCAGACAAAAGTTAAGGTCTAATTTTTCCACCTTTTTTTTTCGATTCAGTTTTTGATGTCATATTGATGGGCCTTTAACTCTTTAGCTATGCACTAGATTAACCTTGCTTGGACATGGAATCTCTAATGGATTTCCCTTCCCCCAAACAGCACTTCCTTATTGTATTACGGAAGCAATGAATCTGTTTCTCTGATGAAAGTTTTAGCATTAAATTTTCATTGGATATATTGTCCCATTCTTCAGATCAGGTCCTTTTATTACTTGAAGATGATAAACCATGACTGCCGGACTTCTTCAAGAAATAACAGAAGTGTTGGTATAATGACTTATCAATAAAAAAAATTAAAAAAAAAAAGACCTTGACGTATGACACTGATCGCTGCATCCTTTCTTGATCATGTCTGTACTTCCTTCTTCTGGGTGATAGACCTTCTGATCCACTATTCACAGAGAAGGTATCTGCCATTCTTCCACTGTTTGGAAGAACTGACTGGAGTTTCACCCTTCATCTTCACCTATCCCGTAGTCTTGTGGACCGTTGGGGCGCCACAGGTGATCTGGCAACCAGCATCCTCCAATCCTCTAGGTTTTCTGACCTCCTGATTGTATCGCTCAACCTCAAGCCCGTCCATTCTGGGATGTTGCCCTCCCATCTCTTCCTCTGTCTGCCTCTCCTTCTCCCTCCTTGCACTGTGCCCTGCAGGAATGTCTTGGCAAGCCCTGATGATCTCATGACATGGCCATACCATCTGAGCTTGCGTCTCTTGACCAAGGTCAACAGGTCTTCGTAGGGCCCAAGTTTAATATTATCAAATACTCACCACGTTTCACATACTTCTTTTTTTTTTTTATCCTCCATAAGTTTTGGAGACCCTCTGGTGAAAAAAAACCTCCATTTGAAAAATGAATAAATCAGTATGACCACTCAGTTCTAGACAGTGTTCTACTGTTATATGAATATTTCTTCTTTTTTTTTCATTTGACTTTGTTCACGGACACATATCATGTTCAGGAACAGTTTTCTCAAAACGCAATACAGTTATGGAATTATGCTTTGTAAGCTTTAGTACTTCATGAAGTCAAATTTCAAGCATTTTCATATCTGTCTTACACCGCAGACGTGGAGAGGCACTGAATGAAAGAAAGATAGACAGGAAGAAAGAAAGAAATTG
This sequence comes from Babylonia areolata, assembly GCF_041734735.1. Classification (NCBI taxonomy): domain Eukaryota; kingdom Metazoa; phylum Mollusca; class Gastropoda; order Neogastropoda; family Buccinidae; genus Babylonia; species Babylonia areolata. The sequence continues at coordinate 5,214,147 of NC_134896.1, read as the reverse complement.
GGCCAACTATTACTGAATCAAGCCTTGAGTTTGTCACCTTAAAACAATAACAACAACAACAACAACAACAACAACAACAACACACACACACACACACACACACACACACACACACACACACACACACACAATGAATCAAGTTGAAAAACAATATATGCATAAGTACAATCAAGTATTCTTTGATGCCTTTACCTCATGTTAACAACCAGCAACCCATCTATGGATGAAATCAAATTCTCCCTTGTAAGTACTCTATAAGTGTTGATACTTTACCAACACATAATATATAATAATGACCAAACCATCCAGGAAAATGAAGTATCAAACTAAACAATTAGGTTTTCATCACAATCAGATTTTTTTTGGTTTTTTTTTTTGGTCAGATAACAGACACACTGACAGACAACAAAGACTGTCATATCAGAAGTTATGTCACACTGTGAAAATTAACAATAATATTAATTCTAAAAGACTGCCAGAAACCAAGCCAAAAAAAAACAAACAAACAATAAATGTTATATATATAATAATTATTTTCTTCTTCTCCTTTTTTTTAAAATTTTATTTTAATTTTTTTTAAGGGTTCTATCTATTCCATGGTTTGTTTCGGCAGTCGCTGACTCACTCACAGCATCTTAGGACACACTTACACACAAACTGAAGCAACTCTGAAAACAATCTCAGCAAAGTGTTTTATTTCTCTAACTCACTTTCTCACTTCCATTTGTACCAGGAGCAAGTCAAGGCAGTGGTCCATCACCAATGTTACAGACTCTCCAAACAAACACACACACACACATACGTACACAGACAGACCTTGAAATACTATGTAAGAAAGAGATTTCCGAAGATGACATGGAAAAAGACCCAATCACATTGTTTGAGTAGAAAAACCAACTCACACGTATACCCACATCCATACACAAACATGCACATATGTGTCCACATGTGTCAATACCTATTTTGCTCTGCTATAAATACACACATAACATTCAAGGATACCTTTGATTCACAATACCTGATGCATGCATATCCTTATCTCAAGCATTCACCTATTAACTAACGACTTAGTGCATGTGGTCATCTAACATGCATGTATCTGTACCATGCTTTCTGACAGTAAGCCATATCTCTGTATGCTGCTCCCAGTGCTTCATAAAACTCGTGTGATGGACATGGCAAAAGAAGACAGTCCCAGTCTCATCAGCTCCTCAAATATCAAGTATTCATTCAGGTCACAAATAGGGCTGGCATCACTTTCTAGGGCTCGATAAAATCTGCCCCCCAAAAATATAATACAGTGTTTTGCAGTGTGGTTTCTTACACTGACAGAACATGCTTTTTTCGCTGGCTTCAGAAGCAGCATTTTGACAAAGACAATGACACTGACAATGAAGATAAACAAACTTGGCGAAGGAAGCCGCTAGCCATGAGGATCATTTCCAGTTCAACGTTGCTTGGATTCAGGTGTAATGTATCAAGCTGTGTGAAGGAAGCCGCTAGCCATGAGGATCATTTCCAGTTCAACGTTGCTTGGATTCAGGTGTAATGTATCAAGCTGTGTGAAGGAAGCCGCTAGCCATGAGGATCATTTCCAGTTCAACGTTGCTTGGATTCAGGTGTAATGTATCAAGTTGTGTGAAGGAAGCCGCTAGCCATGAGGATCATTTCCAGTTCAACGTTGCTTGGATTCAGGTGTAATGTATCAAGTTGTGTGAAGGAAGCCGCTAGCCATGAGGATCATTTCCAGTTCAACGTTGTTTGGATTCAGGCGTAATGTATCAAGCTGTGTGATTCATTTTTCTTTCTTTCCTTTTCTTTTCCTTTTGTTGTTATTTAAAATCTGCTGTCCATCAACTGCATATCTGCAGTTTTCTTTTCCCCAATGGTATTGTATGGTGTTGTACTGTATTGTATTGTATTGTATTGTATTGTATTGTACTGTATTGTATTGTACTGTATTGTATTGTATTGTATTGTACTGTATTTATGTATTTATCTTTTTTTCTTTTTTTTTTAATTATTTTTTTTTCTCAAGGCCTGACTAAGTGCGTTGGGTTACGCTGCTGGTCAGACATCTGCTTGGCAGATGTGGTGTAGCGTATATGGATTTGCCTGAACACAGTGACGCCTCCTTGAGCTACTGAAACTGTATTGTATTGTATTGTATTGTATTGTATTGTATTGTATTGTACTGTACTGTATTGTATTGTATTGTATTGTATTGTACTGTATTTATGTATTTATCTTTTTTTCTTTTCCTTTTCTAATTATTTTTTTTTTTCTCAAGGCCTGACTAAGTGCGTTGGGTTACGCTGCTGGTCAGACATCTGCTTGGCAGATGTGGTGTAGCGTATATGGATTTGCCTGAACACAGTGACGCCTCCTTGAGCTACTGAAACTGTATTGTATTGTATTGTATTGTATTGTATTGTATTGTATTGTACTGTACTGTATTGTATTGTATTGTATTGTATTGTACTGTATTGTATTGTATTGTATTGTATTGTATTGCACTGCAGATGTGGTGTGACATATATGGATTTGTCTGAACGCAGCAACTCCTCCTTGAGAAACTGAAACTGAAAGCATTGCATTGCATTTCAGGCTTCTCTCCCCTGGGCCAGCATGTCACGACAGTGCCGACCCACTTTAAAAAAAAAAATTTCCCTGTGATCCTATTTTTAGAATTTTTTTTTATCTGCAAGTGTTTTTTGTGTTCATGGCAAAGTGGATTTTTTTTTGCAAGAATTTTGTCAGATACAACCCTTTTGTTGCTAAGGGCTCTTTTACGTGTGCAACTGGAGTAATTTACCATCACACCATAACAAAAATCAAAGGGTGGGAGCTAGGAATGGCTTACGTGGCTCAGAGAACATGGTATTTTTGTGACTGTGTCCACACGCAATCTCCTCGTTCATGCTGACATTGCACAGACAGACAGACACACACACACACACAGACAAACATGATGAAAAAGGACATGGGTACCACCAACCCTTATCACAAGCTTGTAATCTGTATAGATCACAGACTTCACCAGACATAGTATTTCTTACTGATATCTTTGTACCTTGTGGGCACGGCAAGCTCAAATGGATGCACCCCCGAAAACGGAGTATGGCTGCCTACATGGCGGGGTAAAAATGGTCATGCACGTAAATCCTACTCATGTACATATACGAGTGAATGTGGGAGTTGCAGCCTACGGAAGAAGAAGAAGTGGATGCATCTGTTCATTTCAAACTATAAAGAAAAGCCAGAAGAATACATCCACTGCTTGTCTTTTCCCTCTCTGTCCAGTATCATGATGAAAATGCTGCACAACTACTGACCATAAAGGAATGCTCAGCAGCAGCAGCAGCAGCAGCTGGTGAAATGTTTAAATGAACTTTTTTTTAATTCTTTGTTATCAGAAAAGCCCCCATATTTCAGCACTGCATGTCAACATTGACTCACTTTGAGCATCAAAAAGTTATTAAAGAAAAAAAAAACATCAGAAAGTTTCCAGAATACATACAAATCCGTTGTACCTGATTTACATATATACATCTAAGAATTTCAGTGTTCCTATGTTTCACCCATTTCCTTCTTCATGCAGATGGAAAAAAAAAGGGGGGGGGGGGGGGGTTAGACAAGACAAGACAAGACAAATTCTTAATTTCGAGGATAATAGATAAGCACTGGTGTGCTTTTTTTACATCCAGTCCCCGCCCCTGAATAGGGTCTACACTACACAATATTTAATAAAATGAAAGCATGGTGTTAGTAGAGATATACAACAGAGGAAAAAAAATATGCATAAATCAAAACAAAACAACAACCACACACACACACACACATGCACACGCACGCACAGGGGAGATGAAGAAGGGTCCTACCTTTGTCAGCAACACGGGTTCCACTGGCTGGTACCTGTATCCGCCATGCGCCACACCTTGGTCTTTGGCACTGAACTGCACTGACGCCAACTCCTCCTGTTGGAGAACATCATCATTATGATGCTGATGCTGATGCTGAATAGTAGTAGTATGTGTGTATGTGATAGTCAGTCGTGTCCAACTATGACCATCAGAACAGCAGAGGAGGCAACTGCTGTTCCGACTATTTGGGCTAGAATTTGATTATAGTGGAGAGTGTCTTGCCCAAGTTACATCCCCACTCTCTCGGCCAAGAGGGTTTTAGGACGGTCGGTGCTGGGATGGTTCCCAAAGGCCCACTAGCCAACAAGGCTGCAGCACTAAGAGCCAGTGCAATTTTGCCTCCTAGTTTGAGAGTCATAGTCCTTCACAAAAGACTAAGCTGTAAATGGTTTCCCATTGACTGGGGAAACCATTGATAATACAGCTCTCACTTTGCTGTTGGCCCAAATGTAAACTTATGTCAATCTGTGATATAAGCCGAGTGTTGGGCCTTGTGTAGTAGTAGTAGTAGTAATAGTAGTAGTAATAGCAGTAGTAGTAGTAGTAGTATTGAGTAGTAGTAGTAATAGCAGTAGTAGTAGTAGTAGTATTGATTATTGATTATCATCATTATTATTATCATTAATAGTTGTAGTAGTAGTAGTTAAATAGTAGTATTAAGGTTATTAATAGGGCTCTTATTACTACTATGATTCTGAGTAGTAGTAGTAGTAGTAGCAGCAGCTGCAGCAGTAATAGCTGTAGTAGCATTGTTATTATCATTGATTGTTGATTATTATCATGATAATGATCATGATCATTATTACAATTATCATTATTGTTGTTGTTGTTATTACTACTACTACTACCATTGTTATTATTATCATTATTATTGTTACTATCATTAGGGTCATTATTATTGCTATGATTCTGAGTAGTAGTAGTAGTAGTAGTAGTAGTAGTAGTATTGGTACAAAAGATTTACATAGTGCATATCTTCAGTCAGACACCAAACTCTACATGCATTACAAAAAAAGAGTCATTTTCACACAGGCTGCCTATCTGGGTTAAACTGACTGAGAGATGCCTCATCATTCGTTTCCTAGTCAGTGACGGGCACAATAGCCGAGTGGTTAAAGCGTTGGACTGTCAATCTGAGTGTCCCGGGTTCGAATCACGGTGACGGCGCCTGGTGGGTGAAGGGTGGAGATTTTTACGATCTCCCAGGTCAACATATGTGCAGACCTGCTAGTGCCAGAACCCCCTTCGTGTGTATATGCAAGCAGAAGATCAAATACGCACGTTAAAGATCCTGTAATCCATGTCAGCGTTCGGTGGGTTATGGAAACAAGAACATACCCAGCATGCACACCCCCGAAAACGGAGTATGGCTGCCTACATGGCGGGGTAAAAACGGTCATACACGTAAAAGCCCACTCGTGTGCATACGAGTGAACGCAGAAGAAGTTTCCTAGTCAGACAGTCTTCAATCATGCGCACACATACATATATACGGAAGTGTGTTTTACTTCAGATTTGTGCCAAGTACAGTCCTTTTGTTGGGTTCTTTAACAACCAATGAGTGCATGTTGCAAATGGGACCTTCGTTTATCATCTCATTCGAATGAATAAGGTTAACATAACGTTAAGGTTAGGGTTTAAGGCCCCATAAGCCTCTTATGGACATTGTGTCAGTGAATTCATATATCCACTGTGTCTAGGGCTTGGTATGTCATTGTGTATGGATAAGCGATGTGAAAAGGTATAGAAAATAACTAGAAGTACAAGATCAGCACTCTATGTTATAAATGTATTCACAAATCAGTCCCTTCCTATCTCTGAAGCTGCCTTCACCTCTACACTCCATCTCACTACGATCGGCTTCGGATCCACTCTGTTAACGCATACCCAGATTCAAACACTCGACTACTGGCTGCTGTTCTTTCTCTGTCTCTGGACCTTGCGATTGGAATGAACTTCCTCTTTCGCTTCGTCAAGTCTCCACACTCAGCTCTTTCAAGTCTGGCCTTAAAACCCACCTCTTCCCAAAATAGCCTCCCTTCCCTGCCTCTCCCTTGTCTTCAGTTTCTCCAGTTTTAGAGTTATGCATACGTGTGATTGACTGGTGTAAAAGCGCTTTGATTTGTCTCTGCACAAGATTCAGCGCTATATAAATACCATTATTATCATTATCGTTATTAAAATGGTGTCAAAAGGAAAAGAGAAAAAAATCCCAACGATGTAAGGTGTATTTTTGTTTGTTTGGTTGGTTGTTTTTTTTTCCCGTTTTTCTCTCTCTTTTTTTTAATTATTTTTTTTCTAGGTGATGGCTTGCAGAAGCTGTCCAAACAAACACAAACCTCATCAAAGTCACGGAAGGCTGAAACCACAAGAGCTTCTTCAGTGAGTGGGATGCTGGCTAGGATCCCTATCCTCTTGAGCACCACCGGGTGCATCACCTGCAACGTACAGACAGGGTGGATGAATGGAAGGGTGGGTGGCTGTGTGGGTGGACAGGAGAGTGGGTGGACTCACACACACACACACACACACACACACACACACACACACACACACCACACACACACACACACACACACACACACACACACACACACACACACACACACACACACACACACACACACAACACACACACACACATACACACACACACACACACAAATACACCACACACACACACACACACACACACACACACAAATACACCACACACACACACACACACACACACACACACACACAAACACACCACACCCACACACACACACACACACACACAAATACACCACACACACAAACACACCACACACACCACACACACACACAAACACACACCACACACACACACAAACACACCACACACACAAACACACCACACACACACACACACACACACACACACACACACACATACACACACACAAACACACCACACACACACACACACACACACACACACAAATACACCACACACGCACACACACACAAATACACCACACACACACACACACACACACACACACACACACACACACACACACAACACACACACACACTTCTCTATCAACAACTCACCCGAACACTCAGCTGGCTGACTTTGGGACCTGCCATGGTTCCCTTCTCCACTGTTGTAAAGGCTTCAAAGTCTTTGTTCACGTCTGCACATGGTGGGAAGTACACTTCAAGACTGGTTTACTGTCCCTACCCAGGTATGACCAGATACTTGGCTGGCAAGTTTTCAATCTAAGGGAAACAACCGCTAAATGGATACAAAAATCTAAACATCGCCCTTTGAAGTGTTACCTCCCATGATACTTCATTGCAGGCAGGGGAGTGGGGTGTTTGGGAGGGGGCGGGGGGGGGGGGGGGGGGAGAAGAGGGGCGCTTGATGACTGCTTTTGTCTGTGAATGCATTTTGTGGATAATGATTGTGGATTTCTTTTTCTTTTTTTTCAGTGTCATTTAATTATAAATGTTCACAGGCCTGCTAGTGTGCACTTTGCATGTGACAAAAATTTCCAATATATATATATATATATTTTTTTTTTTTTTTTTTAGTCTACAAACATGTCTATGTTGCTTGTTGTCTATGATGTTAATTTTCATGTACGCATATGCCCTGCAAATATAAATATTTGATGATTTAATGATTTTGCAATAGGAACATTTCTACAATGGTGAAGACAGAATATTTTCCATCCTAAGTCACTTTTCTTTGCACCAGAGGGAGATGGAAAATTTCCATCCTGAGGCACTTTTTGTGCACCAGAGGACAGAAATTTCCGTCCCACAGCACTCAATGGGTTAACAAAATTAACTGAACTGAACTGAACTGAACACAACACACACACACACTTTCACTTACTCGTATGCGTACACAGTAATTCCCCCAACCCCCGACACACACCTCCCACTCGATTTTTTTCCTTCCCTCGTCTAATATCACTTACAGTGAAAAGACGTTAAACTAAAGAACGAACGAACAACTGAACTGAGTTACCTGAAGTAATGTTGGGCGTCCACTCCTGGCATCCGTACTGGTCCACACGATCCTCCGGAGGAACGAGGCATCCATCTCGCCCCACCACAAACCTCACAACCGTCCTGGTGCAACAGTCAATCAAAACTTTTTTTTCTTTTCTTTTTACATACTTGAGTGTAGGCCTTCAACACTTTGTCGGCCAAGTTCAGTTGGACTGACTTGCTGTACTGGTGCAACAGTCAATCAAAACTTTTTTTTCTTTTCTTTTTACATACTTGAGTGTAAGCCTTCGCCGCTTTTTCGGCCAAGTTCGGTTGGACTGACTTGCTGTACTTGTGCCCTGGCCTTGTCACTTCTCTTTATCTTTCTATTGACTTCTCTCTCCACATCTTTATTCTTCATTTTCTTTCCCTTTATTCATGTCTTAGTTTTTGTCGAAATTCATGTATGATCACGTTTAAACTTCAAGCTATCATGACATCCATCACATACTTATTATGTACATGTATCAGGACAGGACTTTATATGAGATCTCGTTGTCTTGTTCATCTATAACTGTGCTGTATTGTGACATTTTCCAAATAAAATACTGTTTGAACCAAAACATTCAACAAATGAACAATTCAAAGAAATGTAACCCCTCTGCCCCTTTTTGGAGTGTGGAGGATGCAATAACAATACATACATACTGAATCACAACTTTAGAGCAGCAATGTAAAAAACAAGCTTGTTAAAAACATGCCCAAACTGAATTTATAGAACGATAATGACAATAACTTAAAGAGAAAAAAAATCAATCACTGGCATTGATAATAATGTCACGAGAAAAAAATCAACCACCGGCATTATGCAATCCCACCATCTCTCTTTTTACATGTGCAAAGCTAAACTATCCATAGAAAGAAATACTGAATCTCTTCCAATCAAAGAAGGATTTTTTTTTTTTTTTTTTTTTTATGTCAGTTTTATCAGAAATAGTATTTTGACAATAAAAAAGACACAAGTAGGCAGATGTTGAGACAAAGAGAGCGAAACAACAATCAAAATATATACGACTTCAGGATTTCATTGAGTATTTCTTCAACACTGGAATATGACTTTCGTCAGCATCATAATGACTATGGCAATGCATTTAATTTACAACAAACATCTCATACATACTGAAGATACTTGATATTATTCAATAATAACAAAGAAAGATGCAAACAAAAAAGACAGACTGACAGACATTATAATTATTTGAGACAGTAAGACATTCTAAGACTTTTATGACAAAAATATCAGAACTACATATCTGTTTTCATCAACATTTGCTTTAACACTGGAAAATGCCTCATATAATCATTTCATTTCATTTCCATGAATTACTGATATCTATAAAGCACCTTTCTTCAATCATAGCACTTTACAGAGTCATTAGCACAACAGACTGCCTGCCTGGGTAATGCCGACCCACAGCTGCCTATAGACGCTCATCATTCGCTTCCTGTGTCATTCAATCAGGTTTCAATCATATTCACACACAGGCATATGTATTAGAGTAGATTTTTTATCAGAATTTTGCTTGGGACAACTCTTTCATTGCCATGGGTTCTTTAACGTGCACTAAACTCTTTCATTGCCATGGGTTCTTTAACGTGCGCTAAGTGCATGCTGCACACAGGATCTTGGTTTATCAACTAATCTGAATGACTAGCATCTGGACCACCACTCAAGGTCTAGCGGGAAGGGGAGGAAATACTGGCAAGTGTGGGTTTTGAACCAGTGTGCTCCAGTTCACTCATTTCCGTTGCGATACCACGAGGCCACCATTCTACATTATAATGGCCTGCTATCATGCACCTGACCAGCAGTGGTCAACATCTCATAGTCCTCTTACCTGTTGGAACTTTCCTCCTGGTCTCCATCACTGCCGGCGTCAGCGGCCAGCCAGGTGTTGCGGATGGCTGTTCGCTGCTCCTGGTGATCTCGGGCAGACAGCACACACACTCCCAGCAGTATCTCTCGTTTCTCTCTCCCTGTGTATCATAAGGTTCAAGTTCAAGGTCACGTAGCCTTCTACAGCCATCAGGGCATCAAATTTATATCCACTGTGTCCAGGGCTCGAGGCCTGACCAAGCGTGTTGGGTTACGCTGCTGGTGAGGCATCAAATGTGGTGTAGTGTACATGGACTTGTCCAAACGTGCACAACAAAAAACAAATATGATGGTGAAATCAATAATATATATATATATATATATATATATATATATATATATATATATGTATATATCCAAACTGATGACTAACAACACCAACGGCATCAGCATTGACATCAAAGTCAACGACAAAAAGCTTAAAACAGTCCACAGCTTCAAATATCTGGGAGCAATCGTGTCAGATGAAGGATCTAAACCAGAAGTACTCTCGAGAATTGCCCAAACAACAATGGCACTCAACAAGCTGAACACCATCTGGAACAACAAAAACATCGCTCTCAGCTCAAAAATCAGACTGATGCGTTCCCTGGTTATATCAATATTGCTCTACGCCTGCGAGACTTGGACCCTGACTGCAGACATCGAGAGAAGAATCCAAGCTGTCGAGATGAGATGCTTTCGTAGACTACTTGGCATCTCCTACAGAGACCACATCACTAACACGGAAGTGAAGAACAGAATCAAGCAAAGTATTGGACCCTACGAAGACCTTCTGTCCATAGTGAAAAAACGCAAACTTAGGTGGTATGGACACATCTCCCGATCATCTGGTCTTGCCAAAACGTTCCTGCAAGGCACCGTACAAGGAGGCAGAAGGAGAGGACGGCAGAAGAAGAGATGGGAAGACAACATCCGGGGGTGGACAGGCTTGACGCTCGGTGACGCCCTGAGGAAATCAGAAAACCGTGAAGAGTGGAGAGGGGTGGTGGCCAGGTCAGCAGCGGTGCCCCAACGGTCTGAACCCAGACTACGGGAGAGGTGAAGGTGAAGGTGATATGTATATATATATATATATATATATCAAGCTGTAAAACACACAATGGAGGTCAAGCAAACTTTGTATATTTATTTTCTGCTTGAAGCCTCAGTTCCTGCTATATGTTTGACTGATATACAGGAATGATTTTTTAAATATTTTTTTTAACAGATACCATGGTAGAACAGGTTAGACATTAGACTTGTGATCCTGTGTTCACCAATGATTTGGGTTTGAGTCCACATTATGGCTTGGTGTTTGTGTCCTGGAGTAAGGCATACAACCCTGATTTTCCTTTCCCCACCCAGGAACTGAACTGAACTGAACTGAACCAGGGCTCAGCAAAGGAAAGCGAGGCTCCATCCTCTCCTTCCATCATTTTTACCTTCCCTTGCTAAAGTCGAGGAGTGCATACACACCCTGGGTGGGGAAAGGAAAATCAGAGTTGCCTTCTTCTTCTTCTTTCCGTTACACGACCAATGTCGACTTGCTGATGACTCTGTCGTGGTTCATGCATGCTGGGTATTTTCGTGTCTCCATAACCCACCAAACACTGACATGGGTTACAGGATCTTTAACGTGCATGTCTGATCTTCTGCGTGAGTATACACACGAAGGGGGTTCAGGCACTAGCAGGTCTGCACATATGTTGACCTGGGAGATCGTAAAAATCTCCACCCTTTACCCACCAGGCACCGTTACTGTGATTCGAACCCGGGACCCTCAAAGTCCAATGCTTAAACCACTCGGCTATTGCGCCTGTCTAGGACAGGACCAATGTCATAATGTGGACTCAAACCCAAATCATTGGTGAACACAGGATCACAAGTCTAATGTCTAACCTGTTCTACCATGGTATCTGTTAAAAAAAAATATTTAAAAATCATTCCTGTATATCAGTCAAACATATAGCAGGAACTGAGGCTTCAAGCAGAAAATAAATATACAAAGTTTGCTTGACCTCCGTTGTGTGTTTTACAGCTTGATTTTTTTTTTTATATTGATTTCACCATCATATTTGTTTTTTGTTGTGTAAGTGTATACATATGCGAAATGTGTGTGTGGTCTTTAGTTAATTTTGTTGTGTGTGTGTGTGTGTGTGTGTGTGTGTGTGCACTTGCCTCTGTGTGTGTGTGTGTTTGTGTGTGTGTGTGTGTGTGTGTGTGTGTGTGTGTGTGTGTGCACTTGCCTGTGTGTGTGTGTTTGTGTGTGTGTGTGCGTGCTCGCATGTGTAAGTTTGCACTTTCCTGCACACGCATATGTGTGTGTGTGTGTGTGTATGTGTGTGTGTGTGTGTGTGTGTGTGTGTGTGTGTGTGTGTGTGTGTGTGTGTTCACTTGCCTCTCTCTCTCCGTGTGTGTGTGTGTGTGTGTGTGTGTGTGTGTGTGCTCACATGTGCGAGCTTGCACTTGCCTGCGCATGCATGTGTGTGTGTGTGTGTGTGTGTGTGTGTGTGTGTGTGTGTGTGTGTGTGTGTGTGTGTGTGTGTGTGTGTGTGTGTGTGTGTTCGTGTGTCTGTGTGTGTTTATGTGTGTGTGTGTGTGTCTGTGTCTGTGTGTAGCTGTGTGTAGATGTATGTGTGCATGTGTGTTTGTGAGTGTGTGACTGTGCACATGTGTGAGTTTCAGCGTGAGTGCAAATATGCGTGCATGCATGCACGTGTGCCTGAGTGCACGCTTCCTTATTCGTGCTTGCTTGTGATGATACATGCTGCACGTGCATGTTCAACCATTGTGATACTTTTTCCATTAAAAGATTAACCGAGCGCACAAATGTGTATTTGTCCATACCGTGCATAGAAATAATTGGCAATATCCAGATTTCTTCCCCTCCACTCCTCTGTGTGACTGACGGAGTGAACGTCCACGCCTCGAGGTGAAAAAATCTTGGATATTTCCGAAAGAATAGCAACAATTAAAGAGGGGGTGGAGGGGGGTGAGTTTCTGAAAGTTTCTAAACGACAGAATAACACAAAAATGCAATACAAAGCGAAAATAGAGCATACCTTTGTCATAGAATTGTAGGAGGGAACCAATAATGGCCAGTAATACAACAAATAATGCACATAATCCACGAGTTGGGGAAAACATTTTCTCGTCTGCTACACGCGCTTGCTGAACCGGATGTATAACATGAGTTGCTTTTGACCTTTCACCTTTTTGAAAAAGAAAATTTTGATTTCATCTTCTTTATAGAATTAGTGATAGTCGTCATTTTTTTCTTTATTTGTGCATTATTTGAAAATATATCATACACATCCAACATAAAAGAAAATGGTTGAAGAAGTAATGTGACTACAGTGTTATCTCCCTTAGCATACCTCTCATGTTTCAACTGCAACAACATGCCCAGTTGTAAACTTCCGACAGGAAGCGTCATTGGAAGCGCTTGGTAACACATCGCAAAGAAGAGGGTTTTAGCTGAAATGGGCAACTCTCAAGCTGCGGAATGCAAGGTTGGCATACTCAAAATGAAAACACAGCTTCCACAGAGTGCTTGCTTGCGCATATAGTCCAGTTTATTTAGCTCACAAAGCTTACATGCATCATTCGATTACACCGTGTGTGAACTTGTTAGTCTTTATTATTACTTGACAGCAGACAACTTCTATGTTTTTAGTGAAAGTACATAGTTGAACATAATGTCATGTACCGGTTACTAGGCCGATCACAGTCACGATCACGATCACGATCACAGTCTGTGTGTGTGTGTGTGTGTGTGTGTGTGTGTGTGTGATTTGTTTTGAAGTTTGTGACTGTGGTATCTCTTTAACAGATATAATGCAGCAAAATCACACACACACACACACTCTCTCTCTCTCACACACACACACACACACACACACGCGCGTGCGCACGCACATACACACACGCACACTCTCTCTCTCTCACACACACACACACACACTCACTCACACACTTTCCAGCCCCTCACCCATTCTCTGCACCCATTGTATTAGTGTGTATTTATATGCTGGAAAAAAAAGGAATGTGCATATGTCTAAATCTTATTACAGTGAACAGACGATAAGCAAATGTGAAGAAGAACACACATATTTAATCAATCAATTTGTTTACTGTCAGTTGTTGTTGTTGTTTTGGGTTTTTTTCATTTTCATTTCTTTTTCTGGTTTTCAGCCATCAGTACAAGAGGTGACTACAAATGGTGCAATGGATTTCGAAGAGTTTACTTTGCATCTACCACATGAACTGTCAGAGAAAATACTTCAGTATTTATCACCTTGGGATTTGTGTCAGTTTTCTCGTGTCTGCATCCAGTACAGGGATGTTGCCAATTCAGATCGGCTATGGTATGTACAGTTCCATTGTATTTTATGTTAGGGATAAGTGTGACTTGTGTGCTTGATGTGGGCTCTCTTTTCTTTTGTTGTTGCTGTTGTTGTTATTGTTTTCTTCTTCTTCTTCTTCTTCTTCTTGTGTGTGTCTGTGTACATGTTGTTCTGTGTGGGTGCCTGTGTCCATGCTTTATCATTGACACATTCCATTTGTCTTGCTTGTTAATTGTTGACATTCTTTCCCCATTTGCTAAGGAAATAAAGCACACTAATTATAGATACCCATTCTCCTTCTTCTTCTTCTTCCTGTCGTTATTATCCCTGGAGTTCAGTCCTCCACTACTCTTTAATTTTCTCCTCTTTCTTTTTCTTATTTCCCTCCTTATTCATTACATTTTAGTTCTGTCCTGTAGATTTAATTTTCCATTTGCATATGATATATATATACCTGAATTTTGCTGTAAAACATTACAGAATGTTGTTGTGCTGGTTAGCTTAGGAAACTGTAGAAATATGAGATAGCTGTCACTTAGTGGCTTGATGAATATGTGTGTGTATATATGTATATATATATATATATGTGTGTTTTTACTCAGCAATACACAGTAGCTGTATATCATATTATCCAGTGGCAAAATGTGCATAGCATGTGTATATAGTGCTCACCTTAGGTATTCTCTTTCTCTCTCTCTCTCTCTGTCTGTCTGATCGTCTCTGTCTCTCTCCTCTCTCTCTCACACACACACACACAAACACACACACAAGCACACACACACACACACACACACACACACACACAACCATAGAAAATGGCAAATGTTTACACTGAATTACTTTTTATGTACTTGAAAGCTATGTATTGCTTGGTTTGGTTTTGTTAAGATATGTTTTATCTGCTCAATGTTATGTCACTGTATTCAATATCATATATATATACCATGGATATCACATAGCATGTAATGTGCTTGTCACCCATCGGAACCTCTCTTTCATAATCTGTAACACAGTATATTTTGAAATAAAATAGAAATTATGAGATACAAAAAGAAGAATCAAGCTTGGAAAGGCAAACATGCAATTCAACATAGTTTGAAATTTGTTTACGAAAACATTTGCTACAAACATTAAGAACCATGTTTGAGGTAGATAAATCCATGTTAGACTTTCCAATTGTTTGAGATAAAATTATACTTCATGATCCATAGCTATGCAATCAGATTTTTTTTTCTCCTGGCCACCTCAGTGAAATGTAACAGGTGTGTGGAGAAAAAGAATGAAAGAGAGGTTTCATTCTCTGCAGCTGATAATGATGAGGGGCAGATTTCATCTCACAGAAGATATATATATATATATATATATATATATATATATATATATATATATATGTGTGTGTGTGTGTGTGTGTGTGTGTGTGTGTGTGTGTGTAAAAAGCTGTGTTCTGAAAGTGTGTTGTGGTTCGATTCCAAGAGAGAGAGGAGTTATGCAGGGGGGATATAGGATCAACTAATGATGCACTCACTCACTCTCTCCTCACATCAATAGCAGAGCCACATGGAGCGGTTTTTATAGAGTGTTTCCTTTACAACACAGCACACAGAAGGGGACAGAGTGTGGGTGGTGGGGGTGACACTGCTGGCACACTATAACATATATATATATGTATGTATTGTATTGTATTATATTGTATTACTCTTTGTCACAACCACTTTCTGTGTGTGATATTCAGCTGCTGACCCCAGGGAAAGCATATCATCACAGTGCAGTGCCAACTTTTTTCTTCTCCTCTTTTCTTTCTGCCTGCAACTTGCCCCTGTTGGTTGGATGAAATTGTTAGCAATCTCAGCAGTGCAGAAGTTTTCTAAGATTTGCCGAAATCTGTGAATGGAATCAGTAGAAAGTTCTTACGCTTAGAAAAAGAATAAGTGCTACAAAAAAAAAGGGGGAAAAAAAGAAGAAAGAAAAAAAGAAAGAAAAAAGGTGGTTTCCTGTGAACCCAGTTTCTGTCCCCCCCCCCAACCCCCCTGCTGGTTGGGACTCTGAGGAAATTGGCAGAATGGTTAAGTTACTTATATGTTGATACAGTGTCTGTGAGGGTCTGGGTTTGAATCCCTGTCTCACCCTTTCACCAAAGTTTGACTTGAAAATCAAACTGAGCATCTAGTCTTTCAGATGAGCTGATAAACTGGGGTCCCATGTGCAGCTCGCACTTGGCGCACTGAAAAAGATCCCATGGCAACGTAAGTGTTGTCCTCTGGATGAAAACCACTCTTGATAGGTACACAAATACTGTATGCATGAACTCAAGGCCTGAATTGTGTGTGAATAGGGTTATGCTGCTGGCACAAGGCATCTGCCTAGCAGATGTGGTGTGGCTTATACAGATCTGTCCTCTTGAACAGGATGTGTGTCGCCTCCTTGAGAAACTAAAACTGAAAAGGAAACTGCTTGTCTTTGCTGAGTGAGATCTGCCCCTTCCAGAGACGCATGGTGGCATGGTTTGGTTTGATTGATGTTGTGATGTGGGTCACGGTGCCACAGGCTTCACCACTGCTTGGTCAGGGGGTGGCTGCGCTTCGGCATCAGCTCCAGCATTCTGCAGGAGGTGCCGCTGTACACCAAAGACACCAATGTGTCGGGCACCTCCCCTCTCTTCCACTTGTATGGTAGGTGCCTGCATGCAGCGCTCACCACCTGCATAGTGCGCATGGCTCGATTCTGTTTTTTGTGTGTGTTTTTTTTTAATCTCTCACAAAAACATTGACAAATGTTATGCGTATAAGTCATATTTATGGCATGTGAGAATTTGTGTTGTGTGTGTGTGTGTGTGTGTGTGTGTGTGTGTGTGTGTGTGTAATAAATGAAAGGAAAGAAAGAAAATAACAAGGAAAAAGTAATAAACACACACACACACACACACACACACACACACACACATTCACATGCATGCAAAAACGAAGAAAATGAGAGGGAGAGAAAAAAGAGGATGAGGAAAGAAGAAAGATGGAGACAGACAGACAGACAGACTGACAGTTGAAAACATGGAAAGAGAACAAAGTATATCATTATGTCTTTTTGCTGTCTACATAAAAAAAAATTTTAAACCCCGTTATTAAACAAATCGATGCGAATAATATTTATTTATGTACATTTCATGTAAAGTGGAGAAAGCACAAGAGCTTTTTCTTCTTGACATTCATATTGATAATTAAGTGTTAATTTAATTCTCTGGATTTGTTTTTGCTATGGTTAGTTTGTTTCTTTTGTGTGGGTTTTTTTGTTGTTGTTTTTTGTTTTGTTTTTTACTTTGGTGTGGCTTGGTTTTGGGTGTGATTTGGTTCTAGCAGAACGACGGGCTCAATAGCCGAGTGGTTAAAGCATTGGACTGTCAATCTGAGGGTCCCGGGTTCGAATCACGGTGACGGCGTCTGGTGGGTGAAGGGTGGAGATTTTTACGATCTCCCAGGTCAACATATGTGCAGACCTGCTAGTGCCTGAACCCCCTGCATGTGTACATGCAAGCAGAAGATCAAATACGCACGTTAAAGATCCTGTAATCCATGTCAGCGTTCGGTGGGTTATGGAAACAAGAACATACCCAGCATGCACACCCCCGAAAACGGAGTATGGCTGCCTACATGGCGGGGTAAAAACGGTCATACACGTAAAAGCCCACTCGTGTGCATACGAGTGAACGTGGGAGTTGCAGCCCACGAACGCAGAAGAAGAAGAAGAAGGTTCTAGCAGAGGGGTAGGGATCTACCATAGCATGGAACAGAGCATAGTATAGTAGTTCATTTGATTTGGCTGCATGCTCTTGAAGCTTGGTTGTCATTTTGTTACATTGATTTTTATTTCTGTAAAGCAGAGGTGCTTAATTTTTGTTCACAGTGATAATGATCGGCATTAACAGATTGATACTAACATTTCGGTCATCGATTGTTGACCATAAGATTTTTATGTTATTTATTCATTAATCCATTTAATTTGTTTATGTATTCCCCACCCCACCCCCTCCCCCTCAAGGCCCAGCTAATGGTGTTGGGTTACACTATTGGTCATGCAGGCATCTGCTCAGCAGATGTGGTAAAACATATATGGATTTGTCTGAACGCTGTGACGCCTTCTTGAGTAACTGAACTGAACTGAACTGACCATGAAAACAAAAACAAAAACACATTGACACAAAGATCTGTTATTGATCCATTGGTGATGGATATGATTATGTCGCTGATCCATTGATGACCAATAATTATAATTATGAGCAGTACCTACTAAACCTGTCATTGATTCATTGATGACCAATAATTATCATTATGACCAGTACCTACTAAATCTGTCATTGATGGCCAAAAATTATAATTATGACCAGTACCTACTAAACCTGTCATTGATTCATTGATGACCAATAATTATAATTACGACCAGTACCTACTAAACCTGTCACTGATTCACTGATGACCAATAATTATAATTACGACCAGTACCTACTAAACCTGTCATTGATTCATTGATGACCAATAATTATCATTATGACCAGTATCTACTCAACCTGTCATTGATTCATTGATGACCAATAATTATCATCATGACCAGTACCTACTAAACCTGTCATTGATTCATTGATGACCAATAATTATAATTATGACCAGTACCTGCTAAATCTGTCATTGATCATTTGATGACCAATAATTTTAATTATGACCAGTACCTACTAAATCTGTCACTGATCCACTGATGACCAATAATTATAATTATGACCAGTACCTACCAAATCTGTCATTGATCCATTGATGACCAATAATGATAATCATGACCAGTGCCTACTAAATCTGTCATTGATCCATTGATGACCAATAATTATAATCATGACCAGTGCCTACTAAATCTGTCATTGATCCATTGATGACCAATAATTATAATTATGACCAGTACCTACTAAATCTGTCATTGATCCATTGATGACCAATAATTGTAATTATGACCAGTACCTGCTAAATCTGTCATTGATCCATTGATGACCAATGATTTAATCAAGACCAGTACCTACCAAATCTGTCACTGATCCACTGATGACCAATAATTATGATTATGACCAGTGCCTACTAAATTGTCAGTGATCCATTGATGACCAATAATGATAATCATGACCAGTACCCGAAGACA
Organism: Babylonia areolata; assembly: GCF_041734735.1. Classification (NCBI taxonomy): domain Eukaryota; kingdom Metazoa; phylum Mollusca; class Gastropoda; order Neogastropoda; family Buccinidae; genus Babylonia; species Babylonia areolata. Next base: position 5,194,825 of record NC_134896.1, on the reverse strand, counting down.
GCCGCCTGCCCCCGGTGTGCAAGTGGAAGATGGTGTACCTACGCATGTGTCACCTGAACAAAAACTGGACCCTGGGCCGCTACACCACCTCCCCCATTCTCCGGGGTCACAGAGACAAGGTCACCGCCATTGCCAGTGAAGGTAGAGAGAGAGAGAGAGAGAGAGAGAATCATCGAGTATTCGGTAGAAGGGAGGCAAATGTGTTCATAGGCACTAGTTTCGGTTGTGTTACAGTTACTTCCCTTGCATTGGAAACCCCCTTTGTGTGTTTGTTTTGTTTCCACGACTGTAAAATGAGTTTGTGCGTGCGTGTGTGTGTGTGTGTGTGTGTGTGCGCGCGTGTATGTCTGTATCTGTCTGTGTTTCTGTGTGTCTGTGAGTGTAGTTTCTTCTTCTCTCCTCCTCCTCCTCAAGTTCTGCTGCTTCTTCTTCTCCTTCTCCTCCTTCTACTCCTTATGCTTTACCAGCTTTCCTCATCTCCTGATTTTCTCCTTCTTTCCCTGCTTGTTCAGCCTGGTCAGCTGCCCCTGTGAGAGATGCACGATTTGGTTTTTGGCCTCTGCTTCTTTTCCCTCCACTGGTTTCCTACTGAGAATAGAGTAGATTACAAACCGTCCTGTTCTGTGCAACACATGAAAGTTTATGAATGGCATGGCTCCTGATTACTTTTCTGAGCTTCTGCATTACTAGTCTCCAGAGAGATTGTGGCGTTGCTGAATATGGATCAGTCCATTTTGACACCTCCTTGAAACTACAACTGAAAGTGTGTCACGGATAAGATTTCTGTTACTTATAAAAATGGAACACATACCCAGGCTCGACACCTTCCGCTACCAGTTCCGATCAAGGACAATAACGAAATCATTTTCATCTTCCTTTCTTGCACATTTATTCTTCCGGAACCCCTTTCCCACAACAGATATAATCACGAACACATTCTTACCACCAGCCTAACGCTCTCTCATTCAGATCAATTCCTGAACTACTTCAAAAATTCAACATCACTTTAGATCTAGACATAGCACTAAAAGACGAGCTCAGACGAAGAACCAAAACTTACATTTTGAATCCTGAGGAGGGAGCCAGCTAAACAAAATAACACAAGGAGGGTCGCTGGTACTCTACAGTCTGGCACTTCAAATTTTAGATACATTAATAAATAATAATAATAATAATGGTACTTATTCTGAATCTTGTGCAGAGGCAAATCTAAGCGCTTTCGCACCAGTCATTCACACGTATGCATAACTCTAAAACTGGAGAAACTGAAGACAAGGAAGAGGCAGGGCAGGGAGCCTATTTTGGGAAGAGGTGGGTTTTAAGGCCATACTTGAAAGAGCTGAGTGTGGAGACTTGACGAAGCGAAAGAGGAAATTCATTCCAATTGCAAGGTCCAGAGACAGAGAAAGAACGGCGGCCAACAGTCGAGAGTTTGAATCTGGGTATGCGTAAATGGAGTGGATCCGAAGCCGATCGTAGTGAGCGAGATGGAGTGTAGAGGTGAAGGCAGCCACAGAGATAGGAAGGGGTTGATTTGTGAATACATTTGTAGCATAGAGTGTTGATCTTGTACTTTATATATCCTACAACATTCTGTCTACAAATTTCATGCTCGCATCTCTCTCTCTCTCTCTCTCTCAAACAAACAAAAAAGGAAGTCGATCCGTTGACTCCTCCTCCCAACTTCCGACTCCCCAGTCCGACCAATCAGAAGGGAGCACACAAAAATCATACGTTTCGCTCCCTGACAAAGTGAAGCCGAGGAAACTGTGTGACGACTGTATCACGGTGTTAGGGGGCAAGGTGGCAGAATGGTTAAGATCGGTGCTTATCTGCCAGTACAATATCTGTGAGGTACTGGGTTCGAATCCCGCTCTCGCCCTTAGTTTCTCCCAGCTTTGACTGGAAAATCAAACTGAGCGTCTAGTAATTCAGATGAGACAATAAACCGACGTCCCGTGCGCAGCACGCACTTGGCGCACTGAAAAACACCCCGTGGTTACAAAAGGGTTGTCCTGGGGCAAAATCATGCCAAAGAAATCCACTCTGGTAAGTACACAAATGTATATACATACGCTCAGGGCCTAACTAAGCGTGTCAGGTTATTCTGTTGATCAGGCATCTGCCTGGCAGATGTGGTGTAGCGTATATGGATTTGACCGAACGCGGCAATGACGCCTCCTTGAGAAACGGAAACTGAAAAAGTGTAAGGCGGTGTGGCGGTGCAGGGTATACTCTGGTGAGTGGCAGTCACGACAAGCAGCTGAAGGTGTGGGACATACGGTCCTGTGAGTGTGTGCGGACACTGAGGGGACACACGGACACTGTCACTGCCGTCAAACTGAAGGTAGGCTCTGTGTGTGTGTGTGTGTGTCTGTGTGTGTGTGCGTGTGCCTTTTAGTCTCCGTCTGTCCGGTGTCTGTTTACACGTCTGTCTGCAAATCTGCATAACTGATTTCCTGTCACAGTGTTTCAGCTGTTTTGTTTGTTTGGTTGGTTTTGGTCACACAGTGGCGTGGATACTTTGTGTGCGTCTGACATAAATACACCCAGGATCAGCTCGCGATCACGCCATGCGCAGTTCGGGTGTAACCTTGGACCTGAGGACAGACAGACACAGATAGAGACACAGGCTGACAGACAGACACAGATAGACACAGACTGACAGACAGACACAGAGTCAGATAGAGACACAGACTGACAGACAGACACAGATAGAGACACAGACTGACAGACAGACACAGATACACAAAGCTGTAGTGACCTTTATTGTCAAATAGTATAAAATGATTGTGTTTCTCTCTCTCTCTCTGTGATACCAAAGTCAATCATTGAGACTGTATTTTCAGTTACTCAACAGATAGTTACGCTTATGTGATCCTTTTATTATGTCAATATAACGTATTTGTGGTCTGCTCATTTATATTATTTATCTATTCTACCTACATTAATTGTTTGTCTTTTTAAAAAAATTCTTTTATTGTATGTTTATTCAAAAAAACCCAAAAAAAAAAAAAAAAAAAAAACGAAAAAGAAAAACAAACAAAAACGTTGCAGTAATGTATAGACATAAGTTTACATTTGGGCCAACAGCAAAGTGAGAGCTGTATTATCAATGGTTTCTCCAGTCGATGGGAAACCATTTACAGCTTAGTCTTTTGTGAAGGACTATGGCTCTCAAACTAGGAGGCAAAATTGCACTGGCTCTTAGTGCTGCAGCCTTGTGGGCTAGTTGGCCTTTGGGAACCATCCCAACGCCGACTGTCCTAAAACCCTCTTGGCCGAGAGAGTGGGGATGTACTTGGGCAAGACACCCTCCACTATAATCAATTTCTAGCCCAAGTAGTCGGAACAGGAGTTGCCTCCTCTGCTGTTCTGATGGTCATAGTCGGACACGACTATCATATATATATATATATATATATATATATATATAATGTATTATCATGCCGTTTTTTTTTGTTTTTTTGTTTTTTTGTTTTTTGTTTTGTTTTGCCTTTTTGTACTCAACTGAGTACTGACAAATAAATGAATCTTTAAAAAGATGCTAAATGTTCCATTAAAAAAAGAGGAATAAATTATGAAAATACATATTAATGATAAATATTTTGATTGAAAAAAAAAAAAACAAAAAAAAAAAACAAACCAACAACAACACCTTCTTTGCAAGGGTTTCAAACCAAACCAAACCAAACCAAACCAAAACCAAAACCAAAACCAAACAACAACAGAAGAAGTGACCCAAACCTGTCTCTCCCTCATCCCCTCCCCCCTCCCCCTCCTCCTCCCCCTCCCCCCTCTCTCTCACAGGGGCAGTACGTCATCACCGGGTGCGGGGACAGCGCAGTACGGGTGTACGACCTGAAGACGGGCAAGGTGTGTCTGACCTTCCAGGGACACAGCGGCAGTGTGGACCACCTCTTGCTCATAGACAGTCTGGTCGTCAGTGGTGCCACCGACAGGTTAGTGGGGAGGGGGGGAGGGTAGGGAGGAGGGAGGGGGGTGGGAGAGGGAGGGGAAGCATGTCGGGGGGGTTTGGGGGGAGGTCTTTGGTTTCCATTGGGGTTGTTGTGGTGGTACGGACGGGTCAGTATGTGTGTGCGTGTGTGTAGGAGGAGGGGGGAGGGGGGGAGCGGAGGGGGGTGGCAGGGGAGGGGGGAAGAGGGAGGGGAAGCATGGGGGGTGTGGGGTTTGGGGGGAGGTCTTTGGTTTCCATTGGGGTTGTTGTGGTGGTACGGACGGGTCAGTATGTGTGTGTGTGTGTGTGTAGGAGGAGGGGGGCGTGGGGGGAGGGGGGGAGCGGAGGGGGAATGGGGGGATGGAGGAGGGGTGGGGGGAGGTCTTCAGTTTTCAGGGGGGTGGCGGTGATACGGACAGGTGAGGATGAGAGGGGGGGCGGGGGGGGGAGTCTTCAGTTTTCAGGGTGGGGGTGGGGGGGCGTTGGGTTGCAGTGGTCAGAACAATTCGTCTCTCCTGTGCTACAAATTGAATTTCATGAATGGCACATGGCTCCCTTACATTTCTGAGCTTCTGCATTACTAGTAACTCTCCATCTCGCTTCCGGTCATCAGGTGATGACCGTCTCTTCAAAAAAAAAAAAAAAAAAAAAAAAAAAATCCCTCCTACAGAACCAGATCATATGGAAAACGCACTTTTCTCTTTCCAGACTTCTTCCTAAAGGAACATACTCCCGTTTCAAATCAGTAACTAATTTTTGGAATTAACTTTCTTGTGTGTGTGTGGGGGGGGGGGGGGGGGGGTTCTTTTCAGTTTGTTTGTTTGTTTGTTTTTTTGTTAGAGGCTTGTTTTGGGGTGTGTTTTTTTGTTTTTGTTTTTTTAATTACTGTTACTATTTTTAAACATGCACGTTATATACCTTGAGCAGTCAAGGTGTG
>NC_134896.1:5179930-5187430 GCF_041734735.1 Babylonia areolata | reverse complement strand
ACAAGATCAGACAAACATCTTGACTCACTCAGTACGGCCAGTCCTCTCTTCTGCTCTACACAGACCCCTCGGATGTCCAGTGGGTGTCTCAATGACCCAACCTTTAGCTTCCGTCGTCAGAATTGTGGTATTCTTTGTCAACATTCACGTCTTCAGTATAAGAGCCTTCCGCTTGCAATATTTTGATGATGGTAATTGGGGTGAAACGCTGTTAACGTCGTCTCTTTCGCCGTTCGTATGGAAAGAGTTAACCTGTTACTGAAGAACGCGCCCAATTTCACTTCCTGCTTTAACCCTTTCACCGCCAAGTTCGCATTTATGCACATGCGTGGTAGAGGACCCATGTCACTGAAAGGTGACCATTCATTGGTTTTGTTATCCATGAACCTACTGCTCTTAATGTTCGGTGGTAGAATAGGCTATATTTTCTAGACATTGCAGGGGGAAGGAATCCCCAGCTATTCTTAGTCACTGTCTTTTCTGTGTTTATACCACAAGGGAATTTTATACTCTGAATTGACTGGCCGTGAAAGGGTTAAGAAAAAAAAAACGAAAACAAAATGTGTATGCTAGTTGTGTGCGACCATGATCATCAGAACAGCAGAGGAGGCAACTGCTGTCCCCACTTTCCGAGCTAGATTTCGATTCTGTGGGAAGAAAACTTTTAACTACAACATGCACGTTTTGCATGTCTGTCTGTACCATGGAATATACTTGTCTCATCCTATTCCACCAGTGAAGCCTATTGCCCCACGCGGCCTTACAGAAATATCCACGTGTTACGTGTGTGTGTGTGTGTGTGTGTGAAGAGGGGGTGTGTGGGGGTTGTTTGTCTTGTCCCACCAATGTAAAGCCCTTCACGGCTATAAAAAGAAAAAAAGAGTACATATGCACGTGTGTGTGTGTGTGTGTGTGTGTGTGTGTGTGTGCGTGTGCATACGTACCTCTTCCAGACCCACCAGTATATAGCTCCTCACGGCCTTAAGGAATATACACAAGTACATGTGTGTATGTCTGTACCTGTGTAATGTGTATTGAGCTAAGTCATGTGGAGTGATGGCCTAGAGGTAACGTCGTCCGCTTAGGAAGCGAGAGAATCTGACCGCGCTGGTTCCAATCACAGCTCAGCCGCCGATATTTTCTCCTCCTCCTCCACTAGACCTTGAGTGGTGGTCTGGACGCTAGTCATTCGGGTGAGACGATAAACTGAGGTCCCGTGTGCAGCATGCACTTAGCGCACGTAAAAGAACCCACGGCAACAAAAGGGTTGTTCCTGGCAAAATTCTGTAGAAAAAATCCACTTCGATAGGAAAAACAAATGAAACTGCACGCAGGAAAAAATACAAAAAAAATAAAAAAAAAAAAAAAAATGAGTGGCGCTGTAGTGTAGCGACGCGCTCTTTCCCTGGGGAGAGCAGCCCGAATTTCACGCAGAGAAATCTGTTGTGACAAAAAGAGAAATACAATACAATACAATACAATACAATACTTACTCCCAAAAGACCCTATGGACGCACTTGGCAAAAACAACAACAATAGGAAAACACCAAAGTACACAACAATCAGCTACAATGCACTTGGCAAGATAACACAGCACGATATAAGCTCATGCTTATTGTTCCTCAAGTCTTCTTAATTGAACGCTGTATTGCCCCTTGTTTCTTGATATTAAAAATGTTTAAACCAAGACAACACGGGGAAATGAATTAACGCGGTGTTTGAAACCCCTTGAGTGCCAGGGTACGTATTACGTAATGCATAGTGACGTCACTGATGATATCATCATAAAGAAAAAAAGGGAAAGAAATCTGGAAGGCTGAAAAATTCACTCTTTCGATGTGGAGTAGTATTGACAGAATCACAGAAATGTTTGGCTATAGGCTTAAAGCCTTTTGCCCTCATAATCAGTGTCCATTGATGTGCTTTTGGATCACTTGTTGTGAACAGACCCTTGTTTAAATCAGGCATAGTGTATACTACATTTATCTACAGCTCAATAAAGATTTAACTCTGTGGAAAATACATGGTCCTTAAACTTTTTGTCAATGTGATTTTTGAAGGCGTTTACCGATGGTGCATTGATAGTTTCATAGGAAAGGTTATTCCACAGATACGGTTAGTAAAAAACAAAAACAAAAAAACTTGCGGAATTATCTCCAGATCGGGTTGTTTTTGTTTTGTTTTTTTGTTTTTTTGCGGTGTTAATGGCTGACTATTCTGGATATTGATATGATTATGACTTGAAACACCGCATTCCGCTTTTTTCTTCTTCTTACTTCTTTTCTTCTTCTTTTTTCTTCTTCTTCTTTTTTATTTTTTTTTTTCTTTTTTCTTCTTTTTTTCTTCTCTTCTTTTTTTCCTTCTTCTTCTTTTTTTTTCTTCTCTTTTTTCTTCTTTTTTTTCTTCTCTTTCTTTTTTTTTTCTTCTTCATTTTTCTTCCTTTTTTTTCTTCTTCTTTTTTTTCTTCTTTTTTTTTCTTCTTCATTTTTCTTCCTTTTTTTCTTCTTCTTCTTTTTTCTTCTTTTTTTTTCTTCTTCATTTTCTTCTTTTTTTTACTTCTTCATTTTTCTTCTCTTTTTTTCTTCTTTTTTCTTCTTCTTCTTTTTTCTTCTTCTTCTTTTTTTTTCTTCTCTTTTTTCTTCTTCTTTTTTTTCCTTTTTTTTCCTTCTTCTTTCTTCTTTTTCGTCTTTTTTTTTTTTTTTTTAAAGCTTGGCACTGAAGGGGTGTAACTGTTATCTGAACACAAAATGTATCCGTTCTGCCGGAAAAAAACACAAACTCCTCTGACATGAACTGGTAGTTACTAGGAATTGTAGGATAGGGACAAAGCAAGCTTTGAAGCTTATAAGCAGTCCCTTCGTTTTTTCATAACATATTTTGTTCGACACTTTGGTCAAGGTTCGACGCTTCATTTACAGTTTATTTATTCGTTAAACTCTGTAAAAAATGAACTTATGCTGTGTGTAACATAACGAACCGAAACGATATTTTATTTTACCATGGTATTGAAATGAGCAAATACTTCTGTTTTTGTGTGTTTTTCCACCCTGGCCTGGGTGGTTGTGTATGGAAGTGAAGCCCAGTGGAGAAATGCTTACTGAACGATATTGCATGGTGTCCTGTCTTGCCCTGTCCTGTCCTGCCCTGTCCTGCCCTGCTTTGCCTTGCTCTGCCCTGCCCTGCCCTGACCTGCTCTGCCTTGCCCTGCCCTGTCCTGACCTGTCCCTGTCCTGCCTGCCCTGCCCTGCCCTGCCCTGTCCTGACCTGTCCCTGTCCTGCCCTGCCTTGCCCTGTCCTGCCCTGCCCTGTCCTGACCTGTCCCTGCCCTGCCCTGCCCTGTCCTGACCTGTCCCTGTCCTGTCCTGTCTTGTCCCTACAGTGCCTATCCCCGCACGGCCGCAAGGTGATGTCGGGGTCCTGGGACAAGACGTTGATTCTGTGGGACGTGGACACCGGCAAGGCCCTCCATCAGCTCCGTGGGCACTCTGAAGGTCAGTGCCACAGTAGTCTGAAGGTCAGTGCCACAGTAGTCTGAAGGTCGGTGTCTTGGTCGTTTGCAGGTCGGTGAAGGTCAGTGCCACAGTAGTCTGAAGGTTGGTGTCTTAGTAGTTTGAAGGTCTGTGTCTTAGTAGTCTGAAGGTCGGTGAAGGTCAGTGCCACAGTAGTCTGAAGGTCAGTGAAGGTCAGTGCCACAGTAGTCTGAAGGTCGGTTCCACAGTAGTCTGAAGGTCGGTGTCTTAGTAGTCTGAAGGTCGGTGAAGGTCAGTGCCACAGTAGTCTGAAGGTCAGTGCCACAGTAGTCTGAAGGTCGGTTCCACAGTAGTCAGAAGGTCGGTTCCACAGTAGTCTGAAGGTTGGTGAAGGTCAGTGCCACAGTAGTCTGAAGGTCGGTTAAGGTCAGTGCCACAGTAGTCTGAAGGTCGGTTAAGGTCAGTGCCACAGTAGTCTGAAGGTCGGTTAAGGTCAGTGCCACAGTAGTCTGAAGGTTGGTTAAGGGCAGTGCCACAGTAGTCTGAAGGTCGGTTTGGGTCAGTGGTTAAGGTCAGTGCCACAGTAGTCTGAAGGTCGGTTAAGGTCAGTGCCACAGTAGTCTGAAGGTCGGTTAAGGTCAGTGCCACAGTAGTCTGAAGGTCGGTTAAGGTCAGTGCCACAGTAGTCTGAAGGTCGGTTAAGGTCAGTGCCACAGTAGTCTGAAGGTCGGTTAAGGTCAGTGCCACAGTAGTCTGAAGGTCGGTTAAGGTCAGTGGTTAAGGTCAGTGCCACAGTAGTCTGAAGGTCGGTTAAGGTCAGTGCCACAGTAGTCTGAAGGTCGGTTAAGGTCAGTGCCACAGTAGTAGCACCCACCCATTCCACGCCTCCCGATCAGTGTATTCATTTTGTTTTTGTGTTGTTTTTTTAAATTGCCATTCTGTTCTTTTCCATTTATATATTTTATTACATTATTATCTGTTTTTAGCAGCAGCAGCAGCAGCAGTAGTAGTAGTAGAAGTAGAAGTAGTATTGTATTGTATTTTTGACAATATGATTTGATTTGTTCCACCCATCTATCCATCTATTATCAGTCCTTACAGTTGTTTCTTCTAAAATCACTTTGGTCTCGTTCCTACCAACATTTTATAGACTACGTTGATATTGATCTGTATCTCTATCTGTATTTCTTTTTATCACAGCAGATTTCTCTGTGTGAAATTCGGGCTGCTCTCCCCAGGGAGAGCGCGTCGCTATACTACAGCGCCACCCATTTTTTTTTTTGTATTTTTTCCTGCGTGCAGTTTTATTTGTTTTTCCTATCGAAATGGATTTTTCTACAGAATTTTGCCAGGAACAACCTTTTTGTTGCCGTGGGTTCTTTTACGTGCGTTAAGTGCATGCTGCACACGGGACCTCGGTTTATCGTCTCATCCGAATGACTAACGTCCAGACCACCACTCAAGGTCTAGTGGAGGGGGAGAAAATATCGGCGGGTGAGCCGTGATTCGAACCAGCGCGCTCAGATTCTCTCTCGCTTCCTAGGCGGGCGCGTTACCTCCAGGCCATCACTCCACGTTTTTTCTTGTAGTGATACATGGTGTGTGTGTGTGTGTGTGTGTGTGTGTGTGTGTTGGGGCTGGGTGGGTGGAAGGGCTTTGTTTTAGTCTATCAACAGAACTCATCAGGGATTTTTAATTGATTAGAATCAGTCTTTCTTCTTTTATGTGCATGTACCGATAACGAGCCTGATAATGACGCAGATCGAATTCCCACGTGGATTATCATAAACCGAGTGCTTTCTGATTTGGTTTGCCATGGACCCAGCCATCACGGCGGTGCAGTTTGACGAGGCCAAAGCGGTCAGTGGCAGTGCGGACGGAGACGTGAGGGTGTGGGGACTGGACACTGGTCAGTGCCTCCTGCAGCTGACCACGGGGCAGGACGACAATGAAGTGGTCAGTGCAGTACAGTGCAGTACAGTACAGTGCAGTACAGTACAGTACAGTACAGTAGAACGATGCTAATTAATCAGCTGTTGATTAGCGTGTTGGTTTGGTGGTGGTGGTGGTGGTGGTTGCTCTCTTGATTTCTTCTTCTTCTTCTTCTTCTTCTGCGTTCGTGGGCTGCAACTCCCACGTTCACTCGTATGCACACGAGTGGGCTTTTACGTGTATGACCGTTTTTACCCCCGCCATGTAGGCAGCCATACTCCGCTTTCGGGGGTGTGCATGCTGGGTATGTTCTTGTTTCCATAACCCACCGAACGCTGACATGGATTACAGGATCTTTAACGTGCGTATTTGATCTTCTGCTTGCATATACACACGAAGGGGGTTCAGGCACTAGCAGGTCTGCACATATGTTGACCTGGGAGATCGTAAAAATCTCCACCCTTTACCCACCAGGCGCCGTCACCGTGATTCGAACCCGGGACCCTCAGATTGACAGTCCAACGCTTTAACCACTCGGCTGTTGCGCCCGTCCTCTCTTGATTTCGATGTGTACCTATCAGAGTAGTGGATTTCGTTTTTAGATCAATTTGCCAGAGAACAACACTCTCGACGCCGTGGGTTCTGCGAGAGTGAGATTCGAACCCACACCCTCACGGACTCTCTGTATTGACAGCTGAACGTCTTAACCATTCTGCCACCTTCCTCCTAACAATGATTTAAGAAAAAGAAAAAAAATAAAGAATAAAGTAGATAAAGAAATAGATTATAAAAAAAAAGATATTTAAAAAAATTATGGTAATGACGACGATGATGATGACGATGACGATATGATGTAAACCAGCACTGACACAACACCTCTTTCTGTCCATGACCAAGTCCTAGTTTCTCTCTGTCTGTGTCTCTCTCTCATTATTTGCTCCCACAATTATCATTTCTTTGTTGACGGGCGCCATAGCCGAATGGTTAAAGCGTTGGACTTTCGATCTGAGGGTCCCGGGTTCGAATCACAGTGACGGCGCCTAGTGGGTAAAGGGTGGAGATTTTTACGATCTCCCAGGTCAACATATGTGCAGACCTGCCAGTGCCTGAACCCCCTTCGTGTGTATACGCAAGCATAAGATCAAATACGCACGTTAAAGATCCTGTAATCCATGTCAGCGTTCGGTGGGTTATGGAAACAAGAACATACCCAGCATGCACACCCCCGAAAGCGGAGTATGGCTGCCTACATGGCGGGGTAAAAACGGTTATACACGTAAAAAGCCCACTCGCGTATATACGAGTGAACGTGGGAGTTGAAGCCCACGAACGCAGAAGAAGAAGAAGATTTCTTTGTTATGACGTTTTGCAACAAAAAAGTAATGATGTTGACGCATTTAGCCCTGTCGTGTGGACCCTCAGTGCCAGTGACACAGACTAAGTGTGACAGTATCACGTGTCCCCTGTCTCTCCATGTCTCTAGCTCTGTCTCTCTGTTTGTGAATAGCTCTCTGTCTGTCTTTGTTTGCCTGTTTGTGCTAGTGTGTCTGTCTGAATGTCTCTGTCTCTGTCTCTCTCTCTCTCCCCTCTCTCTCTCTCCCCCTCTTTCTGTGTGTGTCTCTCTCTCTCCCTCCCCCACTTTCTCTCCCTCCATCTCTCTCTCCTCTCTCCCTCTCTCTCTCCCTCCCCCACTTTCTCTCCCTCCATCTCTCTCTCCTCTCTCTCTCTGTTCCCCCCTTTCTCTCCCTCCCTCTCTCTCCCCTCGCTCTCTCTACCACCCCTCTTTCTCCCCACTCTCTCTGTCCCACACCATCCCCCCCCCCAGTCTATCTCACGCCCTCCACCCCCCCCCCTGCCCCCCTCCCCACCCCCCACCCCACCCTCTCTCTCTCTTTCCTCTCTCCCACAGTACCACCTTTCATTCTCCACAGACTCCTCCCTCCCCCTTCCCCCTTCTCTTCATCCTGTTCCCACCCACCCACCCACCCACCACCACCCCTCCACCCCAACACCACCACCACCACCACCACCACCACCTTCTCCACCACCACACCCTCTCCTGCCAGCTCTTTCGCAACAAAGTCTCTTTCTTCTCTTT
>NC_134896.1:5167430-5174930 GCF_041734735.1 Babylonia areolata | reverse complement strand
TCTTTCCTTCTTTCTTTCCTTCTTTCCTTCTTTCTTTCCTTCCTTTCTTTCTTTCACGTTGGTTTGTCTCTTTCTTCTTTCTTTCCTTCCTTTCTTTCTTTCTTTTACGTTGGTTTGTCTCCACTTTCTTTCCTTCTTTCTGTCTTTCTTTCTTTCTTTCACGTTTGTTTGTCTCTTTCTTCTTTCATTCCTTTCTTTCTTTCTTTTGCATTGGTGTGTCTCTCTCTGTTTATTTCTTATTTCTTCTTTTATTCTTTCTTTCTTTCTGTCTTTCGTGTTTCGTTCTTTCTTTTTTTCATATTGGTATGTCTCTTTTTCATTCTTTCTTTCTCCCTTTCTTTAATTTCTTTCTTTCTTTCTTTCGTATTTGTCTTTCTTTCGTGTTTGTCTTTCTTTCGTATTTGTCTTCCTTTCGTGTTTGTCTTTCTTTCGTATTTGTCTTCCTTTCGTGTTTGTCTTTCTTTCGTATTTGTCTTTCTTTCTTTCGTGTTTGTCTTCCTTTCGTGTTTGTCTTCCTTTCGTATTTGTCTTTCTTTCTTTCGTGTTGGTCTTTCTTTCGTATTTGTCTTTCTTTCTTTCGTATTTGTCTTTCTTTCTTTCGTGTTTGTCTTTCTTTCTTATTTGTCTTTCTTTCTTTCGTGTTTGTCTTTCTTTCGTGTTTGTCTTTCTTTCTTTCGTGTTTGTCTTTCTTTCTTTCGTGTTTGTCTTTCTTTCGTATTTGTCTTTCTTTCTTTCGTATTTGTCTTTCTTTCGTGTTTGTCTTTCTTTCGTGTTTGTCTTTCTTTCTTTCGTGTTTGTCTTTCTTTCTTTCGTGTTTGTCTTTCTTTCGTGTTTGTCTTTCTTTCGTGTTTGTCTTTCTTTCGTGTTTGTCTTTCTTTCGTGTTTGTCTTTCTTTCTTTCGTGTTTGTCTGTCTTTCTTTCGTGTTTGTCTTTCTTTCTTATTTGTCTTTCTTTCGTGTTTGTCTTTCTTTCGTATTTGTCTTTCTTTCGTGTTTGTCTTTCTTTCTTTCGTATTTGTCTTCCTTTCGTATTTGTCTTTCTTTCGTATTTGTCTTTCTTTCTTTCGTGTTTGTCTTTCTTTCGTGTTTGTCTTTCTTTCTTTCGTGTTTGTCTTTCTTTCGTATTTGTCTTCCTTTCTTTCGTATTTGTCTTCCTTTCGTATTTGTCTTCCTTTCTTTCGTGTTTGTCTTTCTTTCGTATTTGTCTTTCTTTCGTATTTGTCTTCCTTTCGTATTTGTCTTTCTTTCTTTCGTATTTGTCTTCCTTTCGTGTTTGTCTTTCTTTCGTATTTGTCTTTCTTTCTTTCGTGTTGGTCTTTCTTTCGTATTTGTCTTTCTTTCGTATTTGTCTTCCTTTCGTATTTGTCTTTCTTTCTTTCGTATTTGTCTTCCTTTCGTGTTTGTCTTTCTTTCGTATTTGTCTTTCTTTCTTTCGTGTTGGTCTTTCTTTCGTATTTGTCTTTCTTTCGTATTTGTCTTCCTTTCTTTCGTATTTGTCTTCCTTTCGTATTTGTCTTCCTTTCTTTCGTGTTTGTCTTTCTTTCGTATTTGTCTTTCTTTCGTATTTGTCTTCCTTTCGTATTTGTCTTCCTTTCGTGTTTGTCTTCCTTTCGTATTTGTCTTTCTTTCTTTCGTGTTTGTCTTTCTTTCGTATTTGTCTTTCTTTCTTTCGTATTTGTCTTTCTTTCTTTCGTGTTTGTCTTTCTTTCTTTCGTATTTGTCTTTCTTTCTTTCGTGTTTGTCTTCCTTTCGTATTTGTCTTTCTTCCTTTCGTGTTTGTCTTTCTTTCGTGTTTGTCTTTCTTTCTTTCGTGTTTGTCTTTCTTTCGTATTTGTCTTTCTTTCTTTCGTATTTGTCTTTCTTTCGTGTCTGTCTTTCTTTCGTATCTGTCTTCTTTCTTTCGTATTTGTCTTTCTTTCGTGTTTGTCTTTCTTTCGTGTTTGTCTTTCTTTCTTTCGTATTTGTCTTTCTTTCTTTCGTGTTTGTCTTTCTTTCGTGTTTGTCTTTCTTTCTTTCGTATTTGTCTTTCTTCCTTTCGTGTTTGTCTTTCTTTCTTTCGTATCTGTCTTTCTTTCTTTCGTATTTGTCTTTCTTTCTTTCGTGTTTGTCTTTCTTTCGTGTTTGTCTTTCTTCCTTTCGTATTTGTCTTTCTTTCGTGTTTGTCTTTCTTTCGTGTTTGTCTTCCTTTCGTATTTGTCTGTCTTTCTTTCGTGTTTGTCTTTCTTTCGTGTTGGTCTTTCTTTCGTATTTGTCTTTCTTTCTTTCGTATTTGTCTTTCTTTCTTTCGTGTTTGTCTTTCTTTCTTATTTGTCTTTCTTTCTTTCGTGTTTGTCTTTCTTTCGTGTTTGTCTTTCTTTCTTTCGTGTTTGTCTTTCTTTCTTTCGTGTTTGTCTTTCTTTCGTGTTTGTCTTTCTTTCTTTCGTGTTTGTCTTTCTTTCGTATTTGTCTTTCTTTCTTTCGTGTTTGTCTTTCTTTCTTTCGTGTTTGTCTTTCTTTCGTGTTTGTCTTTCTTTCTTTCGTGTTTGTCTTTCTTTCTTTCGTGTCTTTCTTTCTTTCGTGTTTGTCTTTCTTTCGTGTTTGTCTTTCTTTCTTTCGTGTTTGTCTTTCTTTCGTGTTTGTCTTTCTTTCGTGTTTGTCTTTCTTTCTTTCGTGTTTGTCTTTCTTTCGTGTTTGTCTTTCTTTCGTATTTGTCTTCCTTTCTTTCGTATTTGTCTTCCTTTCTTTCGTGTTTGTCTTTCTTTCGTATTTGTCTTTCTTTCTTTCGTATTTGTCTTTCTTTCGTATTTGTCTTTCTTTCTTTCGTATTTGTCTTTCTTTCGTGTTTGTCTTTCTTTCGTGTTTGTCTTCCTTTCGTGTTTGTCTTTCTTTCTTTCGTATTTGTCTTCCTTTCGTGTCTGTCTTTCTTTCGTATTTGTCTTTCTTTCGTGTTTGTCTTTCTTTCGTATTTGTCTTTCTTTCGTGTTTGTCTTTCTTTCGTATTTGTCTTTCTTTCTTTCGTGTTTGTCTTTCTTTCTTTCGTGTTTGTCTTTCTTTCGTGTTTGTCTTTCTTTCGTATTTGTCTTTCTTTCGTGTTTGTCTTTCTTTCGTATTTGTCTTTCTTTCTTTCGTGTTTGTCTTTCTTTCGTGTTTGTCTTTCTTTCTTTCGTGTTTGTCTTTCTTTCGTGTTTGTCTTTCTTTCGTGTTTGTCTTTCTTTCTTTCGTATTTGTCTTTCTTTCGTATTTGTCTTTCTTTCTTTCGTGTTTGTCTTTCTTTCGTGTTTGTCTTTCTTTCGTATTTGTCTTTCTTTCGTGTTTGTCTTTCTTTCTTTCGTGTTTGTCTGTCTTCCTTTCGTATTTGTCTTCCTTTCGTATTTGTCTTTCTTTCTTTCGTATTTGTCTTTCTTTCGTATTTGTCTTTCTTTCTTTCGTGTTTGTCTTTCTTTCGTGTTTGTCTTTCTTTCTTTCGTGTTTGTCTTTCTTTCTTTCGTATTTGTCTTTCTTTCGTGTTTGTCTTTCTTTCTTTCGTGTTTGTCTTTCTTTCTTTCGTATTTGTCTTTCTTTCGTATTTGTCTTTCTTTCGTGTTTGTCTTCCTTTCTTTCGTATTTGTCTGTCTTCCTTTCGTATTTGTCTTCCTTTCGTGTTTGTCTTTCTTTCTTTCGTATTTGTCTTTCTTTCGTGTTTGTCTTTCTTTCGTATTTGTCTGTCTTCCTTTCGTATTTGTCTTCCTTTCGTATTTGTCTTTCTTTCTTTCGTATTTGTCTTTCTTTCGTATTTGTCTTCCTTTCTTTCGTATTTGTCTTCCTTTCGTGTTTGTCTTTCTTTCGTATTTGTCTTCCTTTCGTGTTTGTCTTTCTTTCGTATTTGTCTTCCTTTCGTATTTGTCTTCCTTTCTTTCGTATTTGTCTTCCTTTCGTGTTTGTCTTTCTTTCGTATTTGTCTTCCTTTCGTATTTGTCTTTCTTTCGTGTTTGTCTTTCTTTCTTTCGTATTTGTCTTTCTTTCGTATTTGTCTTCCTTTCTTTCGTATTTGTCTTCCTTTCGTGTTTGTCTTTCTTTCGTATTTGTCTTCCTTTCGTATTTGTCTTTCTTTCTTTCGTATTTGTCTTTCTTTCGTATTTGTCTTTCTTTCTTTCGTATTTGTCTTTCTTTCGTATTTGTCTTTCTTTCTTTCGTGTTTGTCTTTCTTTCGTGTTTGTCTTTCTTTCTTTCGTGTTTGTCTTTCTTTCTTTCGTATTTGTCTTTCTTTCGTGTTTGTCTTTCTTTCTTTCGTGTTTGTCTTTCTTTCTTTCGTATTTGTCTTTCTTTCGTATTTGTCTTTCTTTCGTGTTTGTCTTCCTTTCTTTCGTATTTGTCTGTCTTCCTTTCGTATTTGTCTTCCTTTCGTGTTTGTCTTTCTTTCTTTCGTATTTGTCTTTCTTTCGTGTTTGTCTTTCTTTCGTATTTGTCTGTCTTCCTTTCGTATTTGTCTTCCTTTCGTATTTGTCTTTCTTTCTTTCGTATTTGTCTTTCTTTCGTATTTGTCTTCCTTTCTTTCGTATTTGTCTTCCTTTCGTGTTTGTCTTTCTTTCGTATTTGTCTTCCTTTCGTGTTTGTCTTTCTTTCGTATTTGTCTTCCTTTCGTATTTGTCTTCCTTTCTTTCGTATTTGTCTTCCTTTCGTGTTTGTCTTTCTTTCGTATTTGTCTTCCTTTCGTATTTGTCTTTCTTTCGTGTTTGTCTTTCTTTCTTTCGTATTTGTCTTTCTTTCGTATTTGTCTTCCTTTCTTTCGTATTTGTCTTCCTTTCGTGTTTGTCTTTCTTTCGTATTTGTCTTCCTTTCGTATTTGTCTTTCTTTCTTTCTTATTTGTCTTTCTTTCGTATTTGTCTTTCTTTCTTTCGTATTTGTCTTCCTTTCGTATTTGTCTTCCTTTCGTATTTGTCTTTCTTTCTTTCGTATTTGTCTTTCTTTCTTTCGTGTTTGTCTTCCTTTCTTTCGTATTTGTCTTTCTTTCTTTCGTATTTGTCTTTCTTTCGTATTTGTCTTCCTTTCTTTCGTATTTGTCTTTCTTTCTTTCGTGTTTGTCTTTCTTTCGTGTTTGTCTTTCTTTCGTGTTTGTCTTTCTTTCTTTCGTGTTTGTCTTTCTTTCTTTCGTGTTTGTCTTTCTTTCTTTCGTATTTGTCTTCCTTTCGTATTTGTCTTTCTTTCTTTCGTGTTTGTCTTTCTTTCTTTCGTATTTGTCTTCCTTTCGTATTTGTCTTTCTTTCGTATTTGTCTTCCTTTCTTTCGTATTTGTCTTCCTTTCGTATTTGTCTTCCTTTCGTATTTGTCTTTCTTTCGTATTTGTCTTCCTTTCGTATTTGTCTTCCTTTCGTATTTGTCTTTCTTTCGTATTTGTCTTCCTTTCGTATTTGTCTTCCTTTCGTATTTGTCTTCCTTTCGTATTTGTCTTTCTTTCTTTCGTATTTGTCTTCCTTTCGTATTTGTCTTTCTTTCGTATTTGTCTTCCTTTCTTTCGTATTTGTCTTCCTTTCGTATTTGTCTTTCTTTCGTATTTGTCTTCCTTTCGTATTTGTCTTTCTTTCTTTCGTATTTGTCTTCCTTTCTTTCGTATTTGTCTTCCTTTCGTATTTGTCTTTCTTTCTTTCGTATTTGTCTTTCTTTCTTTCTTTCGTCATTCTTTCGTATTTGTCTTTCAAGTTTGTTTGTCTTTTCTTCTTTCCTTCCTTCCTTCCTTCCTTTCGTATTTCACTTTCTTTCTTTCTTTTTTTTCTTTTCTTGCTTTCTTTCTTTGGCATTTGCCTTTCTTTCTTTCTCAAGTTTCTGTGTTTCTTCGTTTCTTTCACGTTCGTTTGTCTTTTTCTTCCTTCCTTCCTTCCTTTCTTCGTTTCTTTCTTTCGTGTTTGTCTTTTTCTTCCTTTCTTCCTACATTCCTTCCTGCCTTCCTTCCTTTCTTTCTTTCTTCGTTGAATTCTTTCGCATTTGTTTGTCTTTTCTGTCTCTTTTCCTTAGTTATTTTCGCGATGTTTGTCATTTTTCTTCCTTCCTTCCTTCCTTCCTTCTTTTCTATCTTCGTGTCTTTCTCTCGTGTTTATTTGACTTATTCCCCCTTCTGTCTTGTGTCGCCCTGTCTCAAGATCTGTGGACAATTGACTTAGTGTTCATGGAAGCTGGCAGTAGTATCTGTGCACTAACATATTTCAACACCCATCTGTTGATGGGGAGAGAGAATGAGAGAGAGAGAGAGAGAGAGAGTGTGTGTGTGTCTGTCTGTCTGTGTTTGAGAGAGAGAGAGGGTGAGAGATTCAAGGCTAAACAACTTTATAACTCAGGGATAAAGCTTTTTTGACAATTCCCAAGTCTTCCAATCTGCCATAATGATAATAATAATCATGATGACGATAATAGTAACAATAACAACAACGACGACGACGACAACAATAACAAGAAGAAAACAGAAATAGATGATGAGGCTGAATAGGCTCAGTAGGCAAAACATGAACGGCAGGAAGGCGAAGCAGAGCACCGAATCAAACACACTGATAAAGATGCAATAATATGAGGGATGGCGGTACGATCAAGGAATAGCCGAGACGGACATACTCCAGCTGGACAGTGGGCTATATGTGACAGTCAGTCGTGTCCAGCCTTGACCATCACAACCAGCAGAGGAGGTAACTGCTGTCCCGACCATCTGGGCTAGAATTTTGAAAATAGTGGAGAGTGTCTTGCCAAAGTTATATCCCCACTCTCAAAGTCTCTTGGCCAAGAGGGCTTTAGGACAGTCGGCGTTGTGATGATCTCCAATTGCCAGCTAACCCCCCGACGAGTCGGGCAGCAGAATTTTGTATGCGCTGAAGGGACTGAATGGATGAAGCAGGCAAACCAGACAATAGAGAGTTACAGTAGTCAAGGCGAGAGAGAATGAGAGAAACGACAAGTCTAGATGTTGCGTCAATGGACAGATATTTCCGGATGGAACTGATGCGCCGCAAATTGGCAGTAGCAGGATTGACATGTCTGATTGATAAATTTTTGCATGGACAGTGTGTTGTCAAGGACAACGCCGAGGTTCCTGACTGAACTGGACAGAGGGATGGATGTACTGCCAAGTTTGATTGTATTAGTTGTAATGGAAGACAGTTTTTTGTTTAGTTCCTATGATCATTGCTTCAGTTTTGTCCGCGTTCAATTGTAACTTATTTAGAGTCATCCAATTTTGAATATCCAATAATTCACATTGCAGTGGAGAAACCATTGATCGTGCAGTTTTCACTTGGCTGTTGGCCCCACTGTGAGCTAATGTCAATCTCTGATTACAGCACTATAGAAGTATAGATGATTATTTTAATTATCATTCATTATGACGAGTATAAGTGGAGTGATGGCCTAGAGGTCTCAGCCGCCGATATTTTGTATTTTGTATTTCTTTTTATCACAACAGATTTCTCTGTGTGAAATTCGGGCTGCTCTCCCCAGGGAGAGCGCGTCGCTACACTACAGCGCCACCCATTTTTTTTGTATTTTTCCTGCACGCAGTTTTAT